>NC_028452.1:42486927-42649638 GCF_000263155.2 Setaria italica | reverse complement strand
TAAGACGGTCAGACCGGTACGGGAAAAAAAGGGTCGCCGAGTGTCCTAGGTGGACATTCAGTAAAGGGTTTCTTTGCCGAGTGTCTACCCTAGGACACTCGGCAAAGTTTTTTTAAAAAAAATTAAAAAAATATCCAACAGTTTCAAAAAAAATACCAAATTTTCACACGAAACAAGATATGTTCTCTACTGACTATACAAAAAGTTTTGTAGTCAAACCGAACTCGACCGTCACTTCGACTCTAAATTTTATCGAATCCTTCTCAAAGTTACTATTCTTCTTCTGAGATGCTTCGGTTTGTAATCATCGTACATGATGAAATGTGCAAAACCTTCTCAATTTTTTTTCCACAGCCTCCACGTATTATATCATCACATCATTACAAATCTCATAATTTTCAGACTTTGCTTGTTTTTTTACAATTTAAAAATACTACCGCCACACGTTCATGGTCGTGTTTCCTGAACAAGATGTTCGAAATTTCTTTTTTATTTCATGGGTCAGGTCTCAAATTGGGCCAAATAACATGAATATCATTTTTCTACTCATTTTGTTCCATAATTTGAATCACTTGCAGTTCAAATTTGACTTATACCAAAAATTTCCTTGAAATACAATTAATTAAATAAATATAGCAAATAAATCCAAAAATATACCAAATTTTAACATGGAGTACCACATGTTGTATGTGGGAAGTAGAAAAAATTTCAAGGTGAAAAGAGGAAAAAAAATTATTTTTGTGCCGAGTGTCAAAAAAAACACTCGGCAAACCCCCCCTCTTTGCCGAGTGTCTTTTTTGACACTCGGCAAAGCCTCCTCTTTGCCGAGTGTCTTTTTTGACACTCGGCAAAGCCTCCTCTTTGCCGAGTGTTTTTTTGACACTCGGCAAAGATGGGGGTTTCCGAGTGTATTTTTTGTGACACTCGGCAAAGTCCCGATTTGCCGAGTATTTTTCTTTACCGAGTGTTTTTAGCTTGGCACTCGGCATAGAGCCTGTTTACCGAGTGTTCGAAAAAAAACACTCGGCAAAGAAAAAACACTCAGCAATTTTTATCTTTCCCGTAGTGCATGCGAGTCTCCCTCTCGCCCCCTCCCAAACACGCATGAATATTGGGAATTGACCATACAAATTACTTCTTTATAACGAAAAAATTACTCCTTGTTTCCATGACTAATTACTCCTTGATCTACCAAACAATTATTCCTTTGTTTCTACAAAATTACTGCTTGACCCAATGTATAAAAATTCAATCCTTCATCGCCCTATATGGCAGCTCGTGCATGCAGGAGGACGCGAGGACGACGGCTCATGCATGTGGCAGCCCCGCGAAGCCTACCCAGCCTGCTCCTTCACGCAAGAAATCTTATCGTCCTATACAATTCCTTGCTGGTAGATATTGGCGACGCAGAAAAAAAAAACATAAGGACAAACAAGGTGCAGACGAGAAATCCAACTGGGGCGGCGATAGCAGAAAACCACGCGGCCCCGTCTCCGCTGGTGGCTTCATCCTGAATTGATTTTACGGGCAGTGGACAGTTTCATTACAATTACTAAGATTATAAACTAGGTAATTGTGCCGGTTGAATTTTATGGGGATAAAATTCCTCTCATATATATGATGAAACTCCTTTTTCTCTCTTTTCATAAAGACCCTGCCAAGTCAGCAAAATTGCTGATGTGATATGAAATTTAATGCTCATGAAACTTTTAATGAAGCTTCGGCCTTATATCACTTTTTTTACAGTCACAGAGTGCACGCCAGGCTCCGGTGCAGCGCCGCCGAGGGCGCTAAATAATACTCCCTCCGTCCCAAATTATAGGTCGTTTTGACTTTATTAGATTCATAAACTTTGTTATGCATTTAGATATACCCTATGTCTAGATGCATAATAATATCTATGTATCTAGAAAAGCCAAAACGACCTATAATTTGGAAGGGAGGGAG
This sequence comes from Setaria italica, assembly GCF_000263155.2. NCBI lineage: Eukaryota > Viridiplantae > Streptophyta > Magnoliopsida > Poales > Poaceae > Setaria > Setaria italica. Next base: position 42,647,691 of record NC_028452.1, on the reverse strand, counting down.
TATTTAGCATGCAGCGTGCCAAAAGACGTGCCATATATATCCACATGACCACATGCAACACGTTGGTAATTTAGAGTTGCACACGTGCAGTGGTTACTAAACAGAAATGGCCGCAGCGCGAGCAACCAAGCAGGACAACGGCGCGGCGCCAGCCTACACCACCAATTGCAACGGCCATGCCACCGCCAACACGTTCTACTCGGGCGCCACCGGCGCGTGTACTCCAGCACGCACCCTCCGATGGCCCTCCCCGCCGACCCCTCACTCTCCCTAGTCCCGCACCTCTTCACCACCGCCGGTCTCCCCGTCCCCGGCAGCACCATTACCACCCGCCACGACCCGCCGTGCCTCGTCGACGCCGCCACCTCCCACGCCGACCTCCGCCGCCTCGTCTCCTCGCTCGCCGCCGCCACCGCCTCCGCAAGGGGGACGTGGTGCTCCTCCTCCTCCCCAACTCCGTCGCCTTCCCGGTGGCCTTCCTCGCCGTCCTCGCCGCCGCCGCCGTCGCCACCACCATGAACCCTTCCAGCGCCGCTGCCGAGATCGCCGAGCCGGTGCGCGACACCCGCCCCGCCCTCGTCCTCGCCGCGCCCGGCGTCGACAGCGCGGGGAAAGCTCCCGCCTTTGCGCGTCCCGGTCGTCCTCGTGCCGGAAATTTTTCCATCTTGGAAACGACGACGCCCCCGAGCTCGCGCCTTTCCACGAGCTGCTTGCCGATTACGGCGGCGGTGGGGCAGGACGACGCGGCCGCCATCCTCTACTCGTCCGGCACGGGCGGGCGGAGCAAGGGCGCCGTGCTCACGCACCGCAACCTCATCGCCACGGCGGAGCTGTTCGTGCGCTTCGAGACCTCCCGGTCCCCGCACGCCGGCGGCGGCGACGTCTACCTGGTGGCGCTGCCTATGTTCCACGTCTACGGCCTCGCGCTCTTCGCCGTGGGGCTTCTGGGCCTGCCGCCCGGCTCCACGGTGGTAATCATGAGGAGGTTCGACGCCGGCGAGGCCGTGAAGGCCATCCGCAGGTACGAGGTCACGCACTTCCCGCTCGTGCCGCCCATCACGGCGGTGCTGGTGGCGGCGGCGGGCAAGGCCGCGGGTTCTCCTGCGGCGGCGTAGTTGGGATTGGAGTCCTTGGTGCAGGTATCGAGCGGCGCCGCCCCGGCCAGCCGCAAGCTGATCAACGAATTCGTGGAGGCTTTTCCCCACGTTGATTTCGTTCAGGTCTGTGTTCGCTGACTCCACCAGCCCTAGCATTGGCAACCCAGTTCACTCGTTAACTCAGTTGAAACAAAACCATTTGCAGCAGCACGCAACGAGGCTCTGCAAACCTTTAACAGGCGGCAACAGCTGCAAACAATAACTGGAATGAACCATAACTCAGATTAAGAGAACAAAAAACATCTGAAACCCATCACATCTTCTAATAGTGACAGATGGTGGAAGACAGAAAAAGTGGTCCTCCAATATAATGGTCCACGTTTTGAAATATATATGATCACATGCTAGCTTTGCGGTAAAAGCATTTCTACAATAATAAGAGCCACGTCATCCAAAGATTTTAGCTAGTATACCTGTATATGTCATCATCAATTGCACTATGTGGAGAGAGAGAGGGAGAGGGAGAGGGAGGGAGGGAGAGAGAGAGAAGAGAGATTATATACAGCTAGCTCTTGTCTAAGAGCTGTTCTATAGTACTCCCTCCGTTCCAAATTGTAAGTTGTTTTGCCTTTTCCATGTGCATAATTTTTGCTATGTACTTAGGCATAATGTAGTCTAGATGCATAATAATATCTATGAACCTAGAAAAGCCAAAACGACCTACAATTTGGAACGGAGGCAGTAATAGAAAATGGAGCAATAATCCCTCGTGCATATGCAAGTATTCATAACAATAAGAGATACCATATAGATAAATTATTGTAGAAGGTAGCTCTAGTATAATATAATCTACATGTGGCATGTATATCCTTATGGTAACTATAACCATTAGAGACGCTCTTATTAGTTCTAGGTAAAGTCCCCCCCCCCCCCCTACCCCACCTATTGAATGGATCGGCCATTCTATTGCATTGGTTCTTATCGCCTGACTTTTTCCACTGCTTATATTTTCTACACATACCACATCTAAACATGCTTCTATTTTGACAATATTTTACTTTACAAATTGATACTTTATATGAACTCTTAAATGCATATACATGGCGCAATACATTAATGCAATTTTGTTCGTTATCCTAAATAATGGCGTGGGTAACAGATAAACAAATATAGGAATATTTCGGGTTAGCTAACTTTTTTACTGTAATAGCAATGGCTGGTAATTTATCAAAATGTGTGCACACATGATTTATTGTGGAGGCTTATTTTGTTGGCCATTTTGAGAATTCATTAATTAAGTTTAGTTCAAATTAGGGAGAAAACTAAAAAAAGATCACCACGTTTAAGTCCATTATTTGGTAAAAAAAATAATATTGCGGACACTGATACCATATTTTAATATTTTGTTTGCAAAACACAGCATGCTTATATGCGCCTACATTTGTACTGTGTTTTGCAATAAAAAGAAATTAAAAATATGGGATCGGTGTCCGCACTACTAGTGTTTCGCTTGGCATGCCTACCATCAGCGTCATGTTGTGCATCTTCGTGTCAAGTGCACACATTTGTCTCTAAAAAGATTTCCATCTAACCACATGTTCTAATAGTGACAGATGGTGGCTGAAGACAGAAAAGTCGTGTTCTCCAATGGTCCACGTTTTGAAATATATGATCACATATAGGCAGCTTTGCAGTACTTGCATATTTGGCCGGCAGACTAAAAGCTTTTCTACAATAATAAGTGCCACATCAACCCAAAGATCTTAGCCAGTATATGTATATGTCATCATTAATTGTACTATGTGTCGAGAGAGAGGGAAGAGAGATTATTATACAGCTAGCTCTTGTCCAAGAGCTGTTCTGTACTTCCTCCGTCCCAAATTGTAAGTCGTTTTAGCTTTTTTTCTAGATTCATAGATATTATTATGCATCTAGACATAGATTATATCTAGGTGCATAATATTTTTTATGCACCTAGAAATGCTAAAATGACTACAATTTGAAACGGAGGGAGTAGAGCAATAATTTGAGAGAACGGAGGTCGCCCAAGTGTGTGGAGCCATGTTTCATTTTTTATCTTTTTGCTTGTTCTCTCGTTTTCCTCTAACTCTTGTTATAAATCCACTATATTTATGATTATGTTGATCCAACATTACAAAAACTAATTCAAAAGTTTATTTAACTAATTCAACGGTATGGGAAAAAGTTCAACATTTACTTTTCCCGTTTTTTCTACTAATTTTGATTAATCATTTCCTAACTTTCCTCATTTGAATAGATTTATTGAATATTTTCTCAAAACTCCTACTGGCTGGGTTTACCTGCTCGCACGAGGACTACAGGCTTGTGGAGACAGGATACAGAGTTTGCACGTAAATTGCTCACACAAAGCGGACCTTTTGTTTAGCTTGAGACTCGATCATCGTGTCTCTTTCAATCGATGAACGGATTTATAGGATCGCAACAAGAAAATTTCTATTAGAAAACCACTATAATTTTTTATTTGATTTTTTTTCTGAAACCTAGTCCAACATTTTTCATATAATATTTTGCGCTAAAAATAGATTTTTGCAACTGTGACATCCGGCCCAAAATTTGGATGGCCCAGTAGTGACCCATGAGCGCAGGTGCACATGTTTAATACCACATTGCTAATTGAGCAAGAGTAGAGCCAACTTATAAGCCTTTATCCACTAGCCATAGCACCTTTGGATTAAACCTTTTACACGAAGTGAGGACGAAAGTGTAAGCAGGATGCCATGTATACGTGTGCCCACCCCTTAAAAGGGCTGGGCGGTGCGGCTTTGGAGGATGGGGTGTGTTGGCGCTAAAGATCAGCCGATTGAATCTCAGCATCGGACACACGACCCGGGAGAGTCTGCTTAACTCCTGTTCGGGTAATCGCCCTGGTGCGGTTCGCGCGGCGTGCCAGCCAATCTGACCAGTTGATTGGCAAGGAAGGAAACGTGTCAAATCCCAGAGGCTGCGATCGGCTGAGGTTCCGATCTCGAGGAAGCTTATCAGCGAATTGGCCGATTTGCTATAACAAGGAAATCGGCCACGGTACAGCCGACAACTAGGTAACATTTGTAAAGAAAACTACCAGAGTAAACTAGACAACACTACAGAAACAACACTTGAAACAGATCTAATCAATAAATAAGCGACAAAGATAAATAAGCCGAGAGCTCTAATTTCAAGCTGGATAACTGGTGATAAAACTAGAACAACAGGTAACAAAACCTAGAATTCTAGTAAATATCGATAACTGGTGAATAAATCTAAACGAAACGACAGCGATGCGCCCGAAGTTAAAGCTTAGATATTACTCGATAAATGGAACTTACAGAATCGGCCGGAGATCGTGTCGATGCAGTCCTGCCAATCCGCACGAACTCGTGAAAGAAGAAAAGTATTGGCGAAGACGCCGACTTGAAAGTAAAGTACGAGGAAATAGTAAGTTGTTGTATTGATTTGATGTTGTTTTTACAGATCTGTAAAGACGGCTATTTATAGCCTGTTACAACCAACCTCTTAACCGACTAGGATTCTATCTCTAATTTTAAGCGAAAACGAATATTTACAAGTACAACTCGTATCGGAGTTGGTCGTTGTGCTCCTGTGGGCTAATCCCCCTTTATTTTCTCTTCGTAATTCACTTTAAGCCCATATTGGCCCAATTGCCCCAACCTCTTAATCGGTCGATTTCTACCAACTCCATCAGCCAAAACATTGCAGCGCCAATCGGCCGATCTTCAAATGTAGCACCAATCGGCCAATTTCCAGTCGTGAACTCTTCAACTCATCGCATCGGCTAATCCTTCCCTTTTTTTACGCCGATTCCATACGTGTCAAAATCTGGCGTCAACAGGGTGTTACAACAACTTGCAATTATGCATTTTGATATTTGCCATCGCTTTTGTAATATTTAGACTCATGACATTACCATGTGGTATTTCAATATTTGTATGTAGAATGCTGAATTAGTTTTTGGATAATTTAAAATGTTATTTCTTAAAAAAAATTGTATTGGATTTAATTTTGTTATGTTCATGCTAGGTTTCATATAACTTTCAATTTGTCCTGCATCTTCATTTGTCACCGTGTGACACCCGCATCTTTTATAAGGTTTCATATAATTTTTAATCAAAATGTTGTTTCCCAGCTTCCACTATTTGGTTTGGTGTTTGTACTATTTGGACCTTGCACCAAATCTTTGTGTTTGGACAGCGGGTTAGAAATTTTGTTCAAGTTCTAAAAAAATTGCTGAAAAATTCTGCCGCTGAAACGCCGGAGTATAGGAAGAATGGAAATGCCGGGTTAGAAACAAGCACTCACGATTTTGGTCAAGGATGTACTATATAGCCGGACTACATTAATCGAACTAATCCCTCCAATTGAGAAACTATTCCACACAGTTTGTGCCACAAACTATAACTTCAATAATTTGATTAATGCAGTCTGGCTATATTAAGAGGTTGTCGGCTTTCATGTTTGTTTTCAACTTTCACCTGTTGTCTTATGAAACTAGCTCATCTTCACAGACAATTGAAACCAAATATTTTTAGCTAAAGAAGCTTTTATTGAATTCCAATGGCATCGAGAGATTTCTTTGAAACCAAATCCATGAAGAAAGAAATAAAAAGTCACTTCTTTGTTTCGACCCTCGTGAGGTCGTTGCTGGAAAAACTTGATGCATGGGCAGCCTTTGTTTTCTTTTTGAACATATAATGGTCGGAGCACTATTCAAAGATTGGAGGTAAGGACACAACTGCTCTGTTTTTGCACCTTCATGCAAAAGCAGAGTCTGGCACTCTCAACTTATGCAAGCATGAGATAAAATGTGGCCCAAAAGCAAGAGATTAAACAAACTATTGCTCTATCGATTTCTCAAGAGATATCCGAAAGCCACTTGTTCATCACCAAAAGGAAAAAAGAAAAGAAAAGAAACAAACTTTACATTTTTCATCATGTATGCATGCATGATTGGTTTCACATGTTAACTTGTGAATCTTGACTAGCTAGACTTTGACACACAGCCCTTCAAGGCTCCGGCCAGCACAACCGACAGAAGAAAGAATCACTTGATTTCACATCTGTGAGCCTCACTCGCTCAGTGCCTAAACACTAAGGTTGAAGCTCCCAGTGCATGAGAACGCATATCAATGTTGTGAAGCCAACCCTTGGACAGTCCGGTGGACTTCGTGGATATAAAACTATCGACATGCATGCTCTCTGCACTTGTCCCCAAGATCATACAGGCTATTCAGGAATAGCACTCTCATACAGATGCATGCGTTAGTGAGACACCGGAGTGAGCCAAACATAGCAATGGAGCTGACACAAGAATCATCGTGTGGTAATGCATCGAAGAATCACAGTCTCGCTATGCCATCTCCTCGTCAATTCCTAACAAGTCTCATTATACCATCTCATCTCATGGTCAATTCCAAACAGCTTCACATGCAAATTAGACACAAATTATTCATAATTTGTTACGGCGTTCAATGGAAACCAGTCGCACGGAGGCGTCAAACTTAGCAGAATTATTGTAGATAAGGGTGGTTTCGTAATTGTTCCTCGCACGGCACCCCATCGCCGTTGTGCAGCCGCCCTCCAAACAAAATTGGGTTGGAAGAATCGATGCTCACGATTTCCATTTTTATTTTTAGCCATTGCCTTCGCCGAGTGCACGCTGAATTTGAGGGTTTTTATGAGCAAATTCAAGTGCTGTCACATGCTGCGGCCGACTGCCGATTAGGGTCGGAATTCGCAAGGTGCAGACTGTTTAAGATGTTGCATTGTACAGTGGTTTCTGGATGGGATGGGGATGAAGAAAGAAATAATCACTTCATCTCACCCACCCTCGTGAGCCTCATTCGTTTGGTGTGCCAAACCCGGACACTCGAGTAAGCTGCCATTGGAAGCCCATGCAGGCATCATGCGTTGTTTTATAGCCCGACCCTCTCTTTAAGGCGCAGCATGAAAATCATTGCTCCAACGAACACCTTGTAGTTGCAAATTAAAGCTTCTCCTGCACCTGCCAATCTATCACTATCGTTGGACGTTTGCCGGCCATGTAAAGTAAGAGATACCGTTGAAGACTACACATGATGTTCGCATCAATAGCTCCATGCTTGGTAATGAGATACTGGAGTGAACGAAACAGATCACGGGAGCTGCGATAAGGAGTAGTGTGGGTCTGCAGATCGAGCTCCACCAGTCAACTTCTTCGATGTATTCTCCCATCCGAATCTGCTGAGATGCTGAGGGCGAGTTTCGTCTAAATGGTCAAATATGTGCAAGTCCATACCCAAGGTGTGTGGCAAACAATCCATTTCTCAGACCTCAAATTAAGCTTTGCAAATGTATGAATCTAAGACGTTTGATACATAGAGGTCAAAAAAAGAGAGGCAGGGTGTCTTGCACCGACTCATCAAGAAAGCGGCACAGCAGGGAGTTTTGGCACCTCCTGCAGATCTGGGAATTCACCATCACTGCTCTTTGTACGCCGATGACGTGGTGGTCTTTGCAACACCACAGGTGCAAGATGTCGTCACAATCAGGGAGGTGCTCCAATTCTTCGGCAATGCCTCAGGCCTACAAACGAATTTTCAAAAGAGCATGATTGCGCCAATTTCCTGCACCGATGCCCAGTTTGACAGGATCAGACATATCCTTCCTGCACATGTTGCCTCTTTTCCGATTCAGTATCTCGGCCTGCCTCCTGTTGGAAGGTTAAGGAAGTCACACTTTCAGCCGCTGATCGACAGGGTTTCCAACAGCATCCCAACATGGAAAGCACAACTCATGAACAAGGCAGGGCGATTGACGGTTGTTAAATCAGTAATGTCTTCGATCTGCACTCACAGTCTGATTTCCCTCAAGATACCAGATTGGGTACTGGAAGAGAGACAAACGAAGAAAAGGATTCCTCTGGGCAGGAAAGCATACAGCCAAAGGGGGGCAATGCATGGTGGCCTGGCCAATTGCTTGCAGGCCATTTGAATTTGGCGGTTTGGGAGTTTCGGACCTACGAATTGCGTGCTCTCCGCCTGAGATGGATGTGGCTTCAGAGGACAGATGCGCAAAGACCTTGGAAACACTTGCAGACTGACTTTCAGCGACACAGTAAACTGCTTAGCATTTTTCAGACACCCATCCAAGTCCACCTGGGAGACGGGCATCTTGCTTTGTTTTGGATCGACAATTGGCTGGGCCAATCCTCACCTGCAATCCTTGCCCCTGACCTGTGCCGCATGATCAAGCCGGGTATCCGAAGGACGAGGACCGTGGCCGACGCCCTGGATGGCAAGCTGTGAATAAAAGACATTGCCGGACCAGCTACAGTCCAAGCACTTGGGCAATATGTCCAACTCTGGCACGCACTAACTGACGTCCAGCTGAATGATGGCCTTGAGGATAGGGTGTCGTGGAGGTGGGGAAGTTCGGGAATCTACTCAGCACGCTCCGCATACAAAGCCTGCTTCTTCGGATCGACAAAGTTCGCGACGTACAGAGCACTATGGCGCGCTTGGGCTCCATTGAAGGTCAAGTTCTTCACCTGGTTATCCCTCAGGGATCGTTTGTGGACCGCTGCACGTCGCAAATGCCATGGGCTGCAAAATGATGACGGCTGCGCTCTATGCAATCAGGAAGCCGAAACTGCGGAGCACCTGCTCGCACATTGCAACTACACCCGACAGGTATGGTACGCTGTGGGGCAAATAGCAGGTTTTCAGAGCATTACGCCGGCCCCGAATGAGTCGCTGGTGGACTTCTGGCTTCGGATGAGGCATGGTCTCAATCCAGTCACGAAGAAGGGGCTCGATTCCATCTTCATGTTGGTCTCTTGGAAGCTATAGAAGGAATGAAATGATCGAGTATTCACCAGGACAACGGAGAAGACGGTTGTGCAGCTAACAACGATGGTAGTTGAAGAAGCAACTCTTTGGTGTGCAGCTGGGGCAAAGTGCCTGGCGGCCTTCGGTTGGCATTCTCCCAGTTCTGCTTGACCTGCATTTTTCCAATATCCCCCCCCCCTGGTACATTATGTAACAAGTTCTCTTCTGCTACAAACCGTGTGCGAGTGCTCGGTCGGCCTGCATTGTAAAAACTACTACTTCTCCTTAATAGAATGATACGCAGCTCTCCTGTGTATTCTAGAAAAAGCAAACACAAAACTGTACCATACGTAGCTGTGGACACAATCAAAACATGCTTGGCATGTTTCCTTGATTCATGTATTTGAATAGGAATACAACAGGGTCTATTTTTGTGCCAAAACAGTAAACAACATACACCAGGGCTGACGCGTGGTTATTAAGCAGCTGATGAAGATGTGGAATTGTAACTTCATACAACTCATTGAGTCATTGGTACAATTGTGTTACAAGTTACATTTAGGAGATCGAATGATGGTTTGAGGTGATTTTAGTTTGTCTGGTTGTACGGGTGGATTATACACGAAGCATTTCCCTTTGCAGAACGGCATAGACATTGGCTGTCAGAATGTGACGGTGTTTTTTTTTTCACTTTTCTATTTTCTAATTTGAAATTTAAACTCAGTTTCACACCCGAAAGTAAAGAACCAAATCTGGACACTCACTGTAGGAAGGACCGTTTGGGCTATGAGTTGGGCCACATTTATGTTGGTAGTGGACTATGACTTTGGGCCCTGACTGATCTCTGATTTTTCATTATGACAGGAACCGTGGGCAGCCACTCTCGTATCTTGTGTTATTGTTATACAAGTTTTCGAAAAAAAATCAATTCAGAAAAGTTTTCAAAAAGATGTTATTTTGAGCAAAAAAGGTAGAAAGACTTCAAAGCTGTTCAGGCACCGTCCTTTACGTTCGTCGATAAAACCCGATCAGACAAACAAGAATTGGAAGGATTACACCTCATTTCGTCTTCGTGTTGATCATCTCATTCGCTCAGTGCCAACTGCCAAGCAAGCCTAATGATGCTGCCATTCATTGGCAACGCATGCGATCATGCATTGTATGTGAAGCCCTTGGAGGATTCACGAATAGTTGGATTATGAAAACTATCATATCATCTTCTGCTGCACTTGCCGCCATCAGTGGCATTTCTGTTATCTGTCTGCAAAGAAACTTCAAACCTGTCCATGATTACACATGTTGACGAGAAAGATCATTCATTCATCTGTCAAGGAAAGAGGAGAAAAAAGATCACTTGTTCAATCAGACACTTGTTTAATTGACGATGTTTTCTTACTTTTAATGCCTTTATAACTTGGTTCAACTTGAAACCTGACTGGCAGTTTCTTGTGAAGAACATGTAGTGACTATAATGATATCTGATGTACTTGCTTGATTGATGATGATCACAACGCGCTTTGCTAGCTAGCCTGTGTGCAAGTAGTAAGCAACTCTATCCCAATGTAACTCACCTGTGGTTCGAGCGTGGAAAAGGGCAAATATTCACCAAATGAACGGTTTATATCGATTTGGTGAATGAATAAATGAAAACCAGAGGTTCCTGTTCAACTGAAGCTGCATCATAATGATTTCATTAGTTTATCTGAATATATTGACAACCAAGCTACTCTCAGTGTAACAGAACCTGACACAAACTTTTGAAGGTCCGTTAAATCCGGAGGACATTATGACCACTCTGAAGTCCAGAGTCTTGTTCATAAAAATGATCAGCACCTGATTGATGAAGTCCATTCCCACACATTAACATTTCTTGATATAAACATATGCAGTAAAGCGTAATGCAACACATAGATGTGTAGCTTCGTTGGTCAGGTGCATGATAAACCCAGAAGCCTAGTTGCAGCTTGAAAAAGCGAAGAACCAGACAAGATCGGCTCAGATGATATGAGGTAAGCATGGACGCGCCCAGGGCCTTGTGCTGTGCATGTGCCTGACAGCTTACCAGCCGCCCTGTTCCATCGAAGTTTGGTTTCCGCATCAATCTTATCAAAATAATCCACGTATGAGACAGGCACTGTTAGGTTAGAATGGATTCATCTGAATTTTTGTCACTCTGAAGCCATGGAACGTCATGTGCGAGTGATTTGAATGTTCAGGTTTGGCTTCTTGGCACTCGTGAGCCTCATCAGACTGTTTCATTAGTGTTCGGTTTTTTCTTGCAAGAGCTTGCAGCATTGTTCAAAATCCTGATCACCTCAGAGTAAGAGGAAACATCAATTTTTTTTTAAGAATTGGAGTGAATAGAACGCACAGTAAACGGCAATTACTTCAGATGACAATGCTACGATCTTTGGTATGTGCCAATCAGGAAAAGCGAAAAAGGAGCCCAAAGGTACAGGATAAGTATCCTAGGAGGATATTACTTTACTCACTTTCAGAAAAGAAATGCTGAGGTCTGAGCTTTCTTTCAATGTCAAGTACTGATATCATTCAGTTTTCTGATTTGCTGTCGTTCGCAACCACTGCCAAAAGCTACCAAGAAGTTAGGCTTTATTCTTTTGAACTGTGGGTTTTTAGGCTTTAGGTATTGAGATGAAAAATTCATCAAGGTCTTTCCCACATGAGAGTGCCACATCGTCACTAACCGATTATATTTGCTCCGGTTCATTGTCCTGACTTCTGAACAACTGAGATAGAGAGGAGCTAGCTTCAATAGTGTGTGGAGAGGATATGCATATCCGCAGGAAAGATTGTTTCTGAAGTGTCAAACTGATTGTTTCTGAAGTGTCTATCCGATCAGCATTATTGCCACTGATGTCTGAAGGAAAATGAAATGGAAGGCATTGCATCAGACTTCAGGAAAGATCATCCATTACTATATATTGGGAAACCCAATTGGTAACCATACAATCCAAAAATGGTAATGATAGACTGCTATACTCATTTCAACCACCCAAGTAGAGTAGCGCAAACGGTACAATAATGTAACACAACATCAGCAGAGATGAAAAGCATTGAACCTGGCCATGGTTGTCAAAAGGTTGCGCAAGTTTGGTTGAAACCTACTCACAGGTTCTACGAGTACACTGAACAAATTAAATTGCAGCACCCATTTTTTTCGTGTACTATACTGCTTGATATGATGGATACCAAAGTTCTTTGGAGGAATTGTGTAAATCTCACGTTATATGCCGCATTCCTGATAAGCTTTTTTTTTAACTCTACAATCATGTATAATTGATAGATGGAGACGTGCCTGTAATACCTGGCAGTATGGGCATTGGATTGGTTAGACAATAGACTAAGGACGATGGCATAACTTTGGAAAGATGCTCCAAGTTTTGCAAGGCAATAATGAATCTTTTTTCCAGCACTCCTAAACTGCAGGATGCCTGCAGCTTGTAGTAAAAAAATATCAAAACTAGATATTTAAAACTTCGTACAATAGGATAACCGTTCGATAAGTAAAAAAATATGCATCTTTGGGACAAGATATTTAAAATTTCGCTCTCCTTCACCGTCCTATGAAAATATCCTTCAAAGTTGACAGTGTTTCTTTATCTAATTTATCCTTGTAAAAACTAGATGATGTGATGGTTATAACTTGTTGGCTAACTGAAGTGGTGATGTATGGCACAGACAGTGCTCAACTCAAGTTTCATTATTGTTTGAACCTCTGTAAATAAAGAATACAGTGAAATGGTACTTAAAGGCCTTTAATATGTTATCTTGTTCATAGGATAGGAGTGGAGGCGCAGGTGATCTCATGGGGTTCTTTTGATTGAGTTGTCATTATATAAACCAACTTTACAGGAATTATCATACACTGATCGCGAGACTGCTACGCTGTCGATTCGATGGACAAGATATCTTGTGCTAGTATGCAGCCGGTAACTGAACTTCTATCGCATTATATAACAAGATATGTTGCAATCAAACTGCCGTAGTTAGGCAATAAGTATTTATGCATGCTTTGCGTCACATCAATGATCAGTCCGCCTTCCATACTTGGTTGTTACTTAATTGCTCTTTTGTTTGCTCGCCTTTTCAGGACACATTGCATGTTCGATATCAAGTTGGATTATCCTCAAAAAAGATATGAAGTTTGGTCATCTTTCCAAAGTGAGATAAGGTACAAACCATAATAAATTTGTTTATTGAGCTTGCATATTATGCGTAGAATGTTCTTTTTTCTCAGTAGAGGATGAGGATGAGGATGAATGAAAGGAACACCAACGGTGGCTGCTGACAAACAGACCACTTGCAAAATTAGATCATCGCAGCACAGACACTTATTATCTAGCATTTTTCTTATTACTAAGACGCTCTTCATGTAAGATGCTGAAAACTATAAAATTTTAAAAATCCCATAAATTTGCAGCACAAAATAAGCACAAACAAGCAAAGCTAATCATTTATGCAACTTCATTTGGTTAATTATGGCATACTTATAAAGTGCCTTGCTTTATTGGTCTGGACTCTGAAAAGATGATCAGAGACACAGGAAACAGATCATTCAAAGTAGCCTCAATCCGGGTGAAAAAAAAATCATCTCCATCTTGTAGAGCTAGCAACCGAGAAAAAAGATATCTTTTGTATCTTTTGGCCGACAAGAACTGCGCTTTGCGGTTCGTCAGCTTATTTGAAGACCCTAGTTTACCATTCGTGCTCAAGATCAGAGATATTTCTGCACGCTGCCAACTTCTTGTTCACTAAAAGCTCATCAGTTACCTCAGCCGTGGTCTCATCTGACCGAAAGGAAGAAAAGAGCGGCCTCAGAATACTAACAATGTTTCGGTTCGTGGAATCATGAGTAGGATCCTAGATGATTTTTTGGCATGTCCTTTTCGTTTTACTAATTAAAAAATTGAAATGATATGTGCCTGATGCTGCGGTGTCATCACCTTAGTTTCTCGGATGAATTTCCAATATGATAATATGACGGAGGACACTTAAGTAATTGCCAAACTATCTGAACTTTACAGCTTAAAAATGATTTGCCTAAGTATCTAATCAACAAAGACAACATCATGTGACACAATTATGTATTGTTTCATTTAAGGCTGTCTAATCCTCAAACCAACAAACACATAATCATGCAGGGTAGCATTTGCTTTTCATTACTATATATTGTCAATAAATCACTTTTTTTTCAGGGAAAATAACGAAGCTCTCTGCCTATGTGAAACTTCTGCACACTGCAAATCTTCATGACTACCGCGACACATGCCCATCTTAATGAGGAAAGCGAAAATGGAAGCATATAATGAATATAGATATGAATCATGAGGTTTCGATCTGTTAGAAGAATTTGGAACCTAGCCCTTCCATTCAGATAAGCATAACACTTACTCCCTCCGTTTCAAATTGTAGGTCATTTTGTCTTTTCTAGATACAATTATGCATCTAAATATACATAACAAAAAATATGCATCTAGAAAAGTCAAAACGATCTACAATTTGGGACGGAGGGAGTACAAGAGAAGCATATATATTGAACATGGAGTGAGTGCCAGCACATAGTGATAACCATTGCCAAATAGACAGACTATGTGACACAAGAATGGAAGCGTTTATCCATCTAGGCTGTGTGGCATTTTTATCAGGCTAGCAACCCATTTGCAGGCAATGATATTTTTTTTCTTTTAGCGTATTAGGCGAAGACATTGATGCCTGAAAACGTGACGATTTTCATTCACGATGGTACACATAATGAGGCAGAAACAATAGGGAATTACGGTGGTGCATTTTTCTTTTATGATAGTAAGGGCAACCGGAGTAGTTTGTCTCTTGGATATTAGGCCTTCACTAAATGTCCACCGCCTTCATTAGACCGGTCTCAGTGCACTACAGTTTCATTATCAAGATTGAGAATTTAGTAACTAATTGAGACTGGCCATAGTTATGTCAATACTAGCTTCTGCAAAGAAAAAAAGTTTATCGCGGTCAATTTAAATATGTTTTTTTAAAAAAATAATTAGTAAATGCTAAATGGGAGCATCAGTTAATTTCTCGTTTTAGTGATGTAGCAACATTTCCCTTACTTTGCACGCAGCCTTTCATAAAGGACCATTAAAGTAATAGCTAAGCTAAAAGCAATGTAAAATAAAATAGAACCCATAAAAAAGGAACCATTGCGCGTGTGCCGGGCACAGCCAACTAAACGATGTTGAAGTGCTCTCTGTTTTATCTTAAGCTTTTGTGCTAACAAACCACTGGAGTCATCAAGCTGGTTGTTATTAACTTTTACGAAAAAGAAAAGGTACTATATACTTCCAGTTTCTGCTATTGCTTAGGTTTGCCCTAGCCCCTAGTGGGCTCAATTTGCTGAGTAAGCTAATCAACCATCCAAGAGGTATTCGACACCTGTAACAAAGAAAATTTAAAGTTTGCATCCTCAGGATCTCTCTCTCTTTGCCGTCATTTAGGTAGATTGTAGTGTAGATACCTAATAATAAAATAGGTAAACTGTATGCAGTTTGGACTTTGGACCTTTTGTACTTCTATTACTTTGAAGATCTGATCGCCTGATTCCTGATTATATTTTAAGTACCAGCCCCAGTTAGCTGTTAGGAAGGCCGACATGGTTAAACATACTTAACCATGACAGTTTTCTTGAGTAGTTAGCTCACACTGAAAATGCAGGTGCAAGAGCCTCACTATAGCACTACCAGTCACCACACTCACATGTCATGCTCAAAAACAATGGTGCATATTAATTATACTGTCAAATAAAAAATTATTGTATCAGTTGAGATGTGTGTGGTGACTTTGTCAATCTCAAAACATGTTGGCCCACTTTCTCGGATGTGCTTAGAGCGTATTTCAAGCTTCCACATTATCATGAGGATAAGTCATCATCAAGACAACACGAAAAACAAAGCTTCATTTACTTTGGGACAACATAAGTAACATGCTTAAACAAACATTCTTCAGATGACACCAGACCAAAGCAACAGTAAGATCCTAGTTAAACACTTCTGTCAAGACAATCATGCAAGCTGGGACAAATGTAAGGTCAACTCCTGTGGCCCACTATGCTCATAAGCAAAGTTCAGTTTTTTGGGGGTTCCTGAAAACCCTGATTTCTTATTGGAAGATTCCACACACACATGGACAGGATGCTTGTCTCAAGGAATAGATCACGTTGTGCACATTATTATACGAGCTGTACATGTACTGGACTATTAGAAAAAAGAATAATGCATGTTCACGCACTGATGGCAACCTGTGACTTGTGACTGATCATGTAGAGCAGATGGTAGGTTTAGAATCTTGCTAGTATACTAGCTCCCACTTTTATTTTGTCGGTGTCTGGATACATGGGCCATGTATGTCTTCGTAGTGTCAGGTAAAAACTTTTTTCTTGGCTGTTGCCTGCATGCACTGCAGTTAAGAACTGCTGCCGGCATGGTGCATGCAAAGAGGTAGAGCAAAAAGTTAGTGCTGTAAATCTGTAATTACAGTTTACATTATCTGCAAGCAGATATGCTAAAAAAATGTTGGTGAGAACATGTGCCACATGGTCAAACCAAGTGATGTCAACTGCCAGATTTGCAACGAATATAAACTCACATCGCATGCAATGCAAAACCAAAAAACAAAGACAAAGAATTACTTCTTTGGCGATACTTGCACACAAGATGGGCAGTTCCTCAAAGGCACCACAAATTTAGGGAAAAGAATGAAAACCACTACACACTTACAATGGTCAATGGTGTTCATGCTTCTCCCATGCAGTCAAGATTATCTATAGTTACATACAGACAATTTTTTTTTATCAAGTTGAAAAACGCACATGAACATTCTCCCAAAAGTTGCTGCCTTTCCACCTTAAAATCTGTACGGAGACTAGTAACACCCCTGAAACACCTCCAATGAACCTAGAAGCAATGCTTTAAAATTCTTCAGAGCAGGACCAAAACACATAGGAGAAAGCACGGGAAGAGACTAGCAAAATGATCAGAGGAAGCTGGTTGGGTCCTTCCTTCCCCCAGACAGCAGACAGCACGGGAAGAGCCCTGTTTGCTTGCTGCGTGCCAGGCAGCTCGCCGTCCAGCAGCAACGCCAGCCGCAGGCCGACGAAATCGGACGCCTGAACTGCTGCCTGAAGCAGGCAGCTTCGCCAGGGTCGGAAGCAAACAAGCCCGGTCCCAAGGCAACACAGCCAACCAAACAATTTTTTTATTTTTCCTATTGTTTTTTTTCAGCGCTGAACAATACACTGGAATGTTTCAAAAAAAAAACAATACACTGGTAAAAATGAAATTAGCTGTGGCACTTGCTACAGCAGTTACAGGAGGCTCGCAGCTGCCTTTGGGTTCTTGGCCACAAGTCAAACCACCCGTCCTGCAGTCCTGGTTGCTGTGTGTCACCCCCACTGAAACCTGCAACTAACCCTCTTGTGCTTTTGATTTCCTTGTGCCCAGGGTCACCAAAGCCTTCTCCTTCCCTAGTCAGTTCTTGAGCAATGCATTTTTTAGATTTTTTTTTGCTTTAAACTTTTTTTTTCTACAAAGAATTCTTTTAGGATTTGACAGTGATGCCCCTCTCCTCTGCCACTGGCTATATATCTGCCCTCTATCCCGCTCCATTGGTCTGAAGCACTTACCTCTCCTACCCTCTGCAACTCTCTCGGACTTGCCGTTTCACTCGGCCCTGCTCCCTATGCTCTCTATGCTCGTCTTCCCTTCATAGCCTCGGCCCTTCGTCTTCCTCCATGGATCCGCGCTAAATGCATTGCGAGTCTGCAATCCTGTAGCATTTCTTCCTGTTCCATCTGCCGCAAGATGTAAGCAGGGTCTCACTTGACACTCCGAGTGGCCATTCAGAATATACCCTCAGATCTTCTTGTCTGAGTAAAAGTGACGCCCTTTTTGGTCCGGGCAATGGAGGAGAGCTTCGTGCCCCTGCGGGGCATCAAGAACGACCTCCAGGGGAGGCTCGCCTGCTACAAGCAGGATTGGACCGGAGGGTTCCGTGCCGGTATCAGGTATGAACTGGAAACTAATCTTATCTTGGTTCGCAATCTTGGCATTGTGTTGTTTAGGATAGGAATTTTGGCATCAGCATGGTGTATAAATCTTGAAACCTTATGTGATGGAGACAGAGATAATCTCTTAGTTGTTTCTGATTTTGTTCTTGGCCCAAAGATCTTGAAAAGGAGTGATTTTTGCTGTGTTTCAGGATCCTGGCGCCGACCACCTACATATTCTTCGCGTCCGCGATACCGGTGATATCGTTCGGTGAGCAATTGGAGAGGAACACTGGTAAATGGGGCGGTCAAACTTTGTACTTTGTGTTAGTTTCAGTACAGTTGGCCAGTGGGTGGGGAGAGAAGCTTATTGGGGTGACTGAATCTGTTGTGTGCAGATGGAGTTCTCACAGCAGTTCAGACGTTGGCATCCACTGCCCTGTGTGGCATAATCCACTCCATTGTGGGAGGGCAACCTCTGCTGATCCTCGGTGTCGCCGAACCGACAGTGCTCATGTACACATTCATGTTCAACTTCGCCAAGGACAGGCCTGACCTCGGCCGAAATCTGTTCCTTGCCTGGACCGGTTGGTAGGTCATCCTTTTTGTGCTGACAGAGAATTTTATCTTTATTGCAGATTGGTACTGCTGGAGCATTGGTTTAGTTGTTTGATGTTATCTGTGTAGGGTCTGCGTATGGACTGCCATTCTGCTGTTCTTGCTGGCGATACTAGGTGCATGCTCGATCATCAACCGGTTCACCCGCATCGCTGGCGAGCTGTTTGGGCTTCTGATTGCTATGCTCTTCATGCAGCAGGCTATCAAGGTTGGTCAAACTGCAGCCTTTTTGGTGCCATTACTGCTTTCCAGGCTTGAAGCTGATACATAACTTTTTTCTAAGACACGCTACTAGTGATGGGGTTTTTCTTTCTTTAATGTGGATGTCCTATGAACTTTGTGGAAGTACCAACTGCACCTTTAAGTCGTACAGTACTGTAGTCAAGTTGAACATGGCAATGACCAAATAGGCAACTAGTGGCAGAAATCTAGAAGGTTGGTCAAAAGCATGTGCAAGAGGTGAAAAGCACATCGAAATGTCTCCAGCTTATGCTGTGCTGATTGGTCATAACTGCAACTGAATAATTATCTGTCCTAAATTTCAATACAAGTGGATAAATCAAGAGTGTTTTTTGGGAAAAACAGTAGTACCAGAAATTCATGAGTACTGAAGTAATTTCCAAGCTGAACTTACAGTGGTCATTTGCAAGCTCAGAAATCTATGTGTTGAATGCAGGGGCTTGTTGATGAGTTCCGCATTCCTGAGAGAGAGAACCGAAAGGCACTTGAGTTTGTTCCATCGTGGTGCTTCGCCAATGGGATGTTTGCAATCGTCTTGTCATTTGGCCTTTTGCTTACCGCTCTGCGGAGCAGGAAGGCGCGATCATGGCGCTATGGAGCAGGTATGCATCAGAGAACTGTTCTTGTCCTGCAGATGCTATGAGAAATGTGTCGTATCTACTTTTTGTGTTGCTCAATCCCATTCCAAATTTCTGATGATTATACTTCTTCTACATAGGTTGGCTGCGTGGCTTCATTGCTGACTACGGTGTTCCATTGATGGTACTAGTATGGACTGGAGTTTCTTACATACCATACGGAAGTGTACCAAAAGGAATTCCACGACGCCTTTTCAGCCCTAACCCATGGTCCCCTGGTGCATATGACAATTGGACTGTTGTCAAGGTACTCTAACATTCACCAAAAGATTCGAAACGTTAAGTTTCTTCATGTGAAACATCGTTGCTTATCAATTATTTTTTCATCAATAAAATGAGCAGGATATGACACATGTTCCGCTTCTATATATCATTGGTGCCTTCATACCAGCAACGATGATTGCTGTTCTCTACTACTTTGATCATAGTGTTGCATCTCAGCTTGCTCAGCAGAAAGAGTTCAATTTGAGGAAGCCTCCATCCTTCCACTATGATCTGCTTCTCTTAGGCTTTCTGGTATGCCCAGATGAGCATAATTTCTGAGAACTAAGTTTCAGTTTTTGCTATACATTCACTTACATCAGTGTTATCTATTGAATTCTAGACCTTACTGTGTGGCCTTATCGGTATCCCTCCATCAAATGGTGTCATTCCACAGTCACCCATGCATACAAAGAGCTTGGCTACTCTCAAGCATCAGGTGAGCTATGAAAGTGTTGAATAGTACCTCAAATACCATCTGCATATCTGATTTCTCACTCGCATGGCAAAACGTTTCTGTGCAGCTGCTTCGTAACCGGCTAGTAGCCACTGCACGGAAGAGCATGAGTCAGAACGCTAGCTTGAGCCAACTGTATGGCAGCATGCAGGATGCTTATCAGCAGATGCAGACACCGCTTGTTTATCAGCAACAGTCTGTCAGAAGAGTACGCGTTCTATTACATGGAATTAGTACATCATTGCACTTTACTTAGACAGTATATGTTTTATATATAACATTTCTCTATACATTTTCCAATAAATATAGGGCTTAAATGAGCTCAAAGACTCGACAGTCCAGCTAGCTTCAAGCATGGGTAACATTGACGCACCAGTTGATGAGACCATTTTTGACATAGAGAAAGAGATTGATGATCTGCTGCCCATGGAGGTCAAGGAGCAGCGCTTGAGCAACTTGCTACAGGCTGCCATGGTGGGGGGTTGTGTCGCTGCTATGCCACTACTCAAGAAGATCCCAACATCTGTCCTCTGGGGCTATTTTGCCTTCATGGCCATTGAGAGCTTGCCTGGTAACCAGTTCTGGGAAAGGATCTTGCTGCTGTTCACTGCTCCCAGCAGAAGATACAAGTAAGTTTTAGTTCATCTCAAAATATCAGTTTGGCACATCTGAATTTTTTCCTGCATATCCGTAAATGCACAAAGTGACACATGATCTGATGGTCTCAAGAAAGCATATATTATGCTAATTGTCTCAACATAGCTCTTTATATGACTGAAGTTCTTACCATATACCATACATTCTTCCAGGGTGCTAGAAGAGTACCACACCACGTTCGTCGAGACTGTGCCATTCAAGACGATAGCCATGTTCACACTGTTCCAGACAGCATACCTGCTGGTCTGCTTTGGAATCACATGGATCCCGATAGCCGGGGTTCTTTTCCCCCTTATGATCATGCTGCTGGTTCCAGTCAGGCAGTACATCCTTCCCAAGCTCTTCAAAGGTGCACATCTAACTGACCTGGATGCAGCAGAGTATGAGGAATCACCAGCAATACCATTCAGCCTTGCTGCGGTAAGTTCAGAAAGATTTAATATATCCTGACAAATACTTTAATCTTGCTCATCAACATGGTATTTTTAGACTAGGACATTTGTTGTCATGTTGCTTTTTCCTTACACTCAAATGCCATGTATTTCAGCAAGATATCGATGTTGCATTGGGACGTGCCCAGAGTGCAGAGATCCTAGACGACATGTTCACAAGAAGCCGGGGCGAGATCAAGCGCCTGAACAGCCCAAAGATCACTAGCTCCGGTGGCACACCTGTGGCAGAACTGAAAAACATCCGCAGCCCGTCCATATCTGAAAAAGCATACAGCCCTCGCCTCACTGAGCTCAGGCATGAGCGCAGCCCTCTGGGAGGGAGAAGCAGCCCTAGGACGCCATCCAAGTTGGGTGAAGGCTCAACACCGAAGTGAATAAAGCAATGATGCATTGCTTATATAAGTTATGCCGCTACTGGAAGTCAGCTATATTAGTGATTTCGGTATTAGTAGCCATTTAAAGAAAGAGTGGTTTCAGTGTTAGTATCCTTATATGAAGATGTCCTCTGATGAAGTATGATATGAATATCTCTAGCCTCTCTTCTCTTTGTCGTGTTCTCCTGATTTACGGAGTACCGTATCTGTAATCCTGAACTAGAGGAATATTAGAGTAACTACTTGGAAAATACTGGGTTTCACTAGCAGATTATCATTCTTTCATTACTTACATTCATTAATATGTATATGGAAATGGTAAAAAATTATGCATTTTTTTCTGCTTCCATTTTCATTGAGCTCAAGCATACCTGTGGAATACTTGAATGTCGAGTACACATAACACTCCTTTACAGAGGATGGTGCTCAAGCATGTGTTGTATACTAGTTGGAACATGGAACTTTTTAGGCCCTACCCCCTTTCTGAATTTGCACATATTCTGTTAGTTACAAGCAGAAATTGTCTTGCTTTTTTTTTCTTCAATTTCTAGCTATTATATGAAACTATGCTACAATAGCTCAATCCTATCTATTATGTAGCAAGTTGGTAGATGCCAACGTAGCTTGAATATGCGATGATGATGCGGTTTCTGAGATTACCTTTGCTTTCAAAATGTACACTGAACGTATGATTCAATTCAGAATACCAAGTTCTCCTGAAGTCCCTGTGCTGATGTGAATGGTGTGAAATTCAGTCAACTGAAAGTTCAAGAAAAGGGAAAACTTAAGAGAACTTTTTGACTTAAGAGAACTACATGGAGAGATGCGCATGCGACAAAACAAGATAAGGTCAGAAATGACTGATTCAGACAGAAAGGTGATTGCATAGGGACATACCAATTGTCTGAGTCTACCATATCATCTGTTGAGCATGCCATGCTGATTCCAGCAGCCATTTGTTAGGCACTATCACAAGCTATAAGACATGGTATGATTGTACAGGAGACTTGCAAATGCCAATGCCCTTAGCGGTATAATGCCAAGTACAGCTTCTGATGAACACACCATCTACAATTGCACTTGCTCATGTTACTATAGAGGGAAAGGTTCTTTATGGTGCAGTTTTTATCTGATGCAAGGAACAATTGGAACAACTGCAGCAAATGACTGCAGTTGGTAGAAAGTGCAGAAGGGTGGTACCACAGCACAGTAGTCACATTCCTCTTTCAACTGCAGCCATGATTTCAGCTTTAGATTACACCACCGAAGCATTGGCCGGCCCTGAAGCATTGACCTACTGAATGAATATGCCATAACCACCATAGAATTCCTCTAGATGCAATGCAGGTTCACAGGCTCACCTCATAGGAGTTGCTACCTTGTCATCTGCTGCTGTGCTAAACGACACGCTCGCAATCATGGCCATTCATCTGCCTTTTCCGCCATGGATGATTTCTTCAGACAGCCCGTGGGTTAGGACTAGTGATAGAGTGGTTGATACAGGCGATGAAACTGTGCTGGAAAGATGAACAAGGAGTAATCTCAGCCACAAGGATTCGCAGAATTATGCAAGGGCTCAAGCGAAAAGCGGTGGATGGAATTCATCGGCATGGCAGAGAAAAGGCGCCGCGGAGAAAAAAGCGCGATGATCCATCATCTTCAGGTCCATTGGTGATGCTTGGATGAGAGGTCAGTGAATTGTGTGCAACTGCAGAGGGGGTTGTTGTTTCCCCATCATTTGACCTGCAGACAGGAAGTAGTGAGGCATGCTCTGACACGCAATGCCTGAAATGGCCCCAGTTCCAAAGGCCACATCTCATTCTCTCCACTCTAGGGTCTCCGAATTCATCATCCTCTCCAGTTCCTTCCATAGATCCCTCTACCATCTCTTTGATGCGATGCCATTTGTTCCGGCCTTGCTATTCAGGATTCTAAAGAGCAAAGTGACAATTTAATAGGGATGTAGATTGCACCAGTTAAAAGTTGAGACATCAGATCCATGCACATTAGGTGTTAAAGGGGCACATACATCATCCAGCATCTGCAGATGTGACCATGAATAATTGGAATGCAATGCGTTGCTACACTGAAGCTTGGACGGGGATTTTCCAGAGGAAAAGAACGGCTGAAACACTTCTGAAATCTGCAGAACTGAACGACAGTTGTGTGCTGTAGTGAAGACAACTGCTCTCTTTAGTCTTAAGCACAATGCAAGCAATCAGAATGTCAAATCATACTTCTGCCAAAGAGACATGCTTCGTAACTGCAAAGATATAGCCACAATAACTGTTCCCGCACTGCAGACCATCAGGTTCCCAGAACCTAAAGCAACTTCAAGTTCCCAGAACCTAAATTACTTTCAGCGACAAGAAAGCCCATAACTTTCTATCATTCTAACAAGAAAGACCATCGCCACAAACGCATGCAGTTTGCACTTTTGCAAATTCGTGGCTGTGATTCAGTCACAGAGATGGGACCAGAAAGCATAATGAAATACCCTACATTTGCAGTTTTATCTGTCATCATATACAAGCTGTCGACACCAATACATCACCAGCAAGATAGGGTATCAGTCACATCTCTGTTTTAGGAAAGATTGGACCATTCTCAATTACCAAAGATTTTCATCTCCTGGACGGTAGATTTATCTGAAACATCCTGAACTCAGTATTTATGGGGTGGAAAATAAATAAAAAAAGGCATAGTCAAACTAATGGCTAATAAAAATTCATTGCTGTAATAACTCATGTGCCCAACAATCAAAGGGAAACATTTGCAGGTCCTTGTACCGGAGAGGTGAAATAATTCAACAGACACGACAACTAGCTTATTATTATTCATAAAGCATGGTGCAAGTCTTGTCTCAACTTTCTTTCTTATCCTGAAAATTTGCGCCCAGTTATCTTTTCGGACTCATACAGAATATGATTGATAAGGCCCCTTGCAGCACTGCAAAGCGTGAAATATTATCAGACGATAACCATAATAAAGTATGAAAGATAACATGGGAAATCCTAAAGGAAAATTTACATAGAGCGGTAACTTACTCGTCCTTCATTTTCTGTATCTTTTCTGGATCAGTTTCATGCATGTTTTTCTTGAACTGTTCCCTTACCATGGTAACTAAAAGCTCTGTGTTGTGTTTCTAGGATGCAAAAGGCATCAATTCAGTATTATAAAGAAATACACTTTTCATAATTTTTAATATGGAGAAAATGGTAAGTTTTCAGCTAAGATATGCCTACCTGATGCCCAATAAACTTCGCCCTCCTTAAACATTCACGATATAACTACAGATAAGAAAAAAAAAGATAATGGTCAACAGGAAAAGAAATGTTTCTTCCGCGTCTGCTATGATTTTGTTTGCTTTATTTATGACAAATTATAATAAATATAATAAAGAGTCAGGCTGCAGGAGGCATGCTAGATGTGTTTTCAGAAAATCTGAAGCTAAAATTTAGGTTAACTGTTCCAAATGAATGAAGTCGCATGACCGACTACTCATTACCACAACAACAGTACAAGTTGGTTTGAGGACTGATTGCTGCCCATAACACCAAGGAGAACATAACAACAGGTGCAAAAGGAGCCTTACCCTGAGCACATTATCAGCAAGTTCAGGAGGCAAAGCTTTCTGAAGTGAAGGCATCTTCTTTTATGCGGAGGTAGTCACTGGAAAAAGAAACGAGATTGCTATTACCACCAAGAAACCATCAAATCTTTAGTGCTTAAAGGTGCCTGTTGCCTACAAAAAGTAGCTGAATTTCTTTTCCTCTGCAAGAATGTTTAAAGCAAACAACTAAACCATACTACTACAGGACTTGTCAATGTGCATGACACCACCTAGTGATCAAGATTATGAGAAAAAAAACAAGGGGTGGATGAAAACTAGTCCAATACGCTACAAAAATTTACATCTATCCAGAGGCACATTGGCTATTTTAATCCATTTGTATCCATAACTAATGCTGTATTGTTCTACTGCAATCATCTGAAGAGAAATCTGCTATGAACAAGAGGAATTCATCCCAGTCCCCAAGCCGAAGTGAGCGCAGTCCTTGAGCCTGTAATCCTGCAGCCAGTTAGGATTTGCTGGCTGCCGCACTTGCACGAACACCTCGTGGGCACGGGCATGGCCCGCGTTCCTCCCATTTCCCCAAGCAAGGAGCGGCGTGAAACAGCGGCTGCAGCACGACCACACTCCTCCTTGGATCACAGCACCCCACCCCGCGAGAAGAAGAAGAACAGAACCGCCCCTGCCGGCCGCCGGCGAATCGTCCATGAACCGCCAGCGAAAGGAAAACCCCGGATCGTTCCCCCACCGAAAAATTGGAGCCGCCAAACCTAAGGAGCAGAGTGGAGCAGTAGCAGGAGTGTTCGGGTTCTACCGATGCGGGGTTTGGCAAGACGGTTTTACCTGGATCTCCGGCGGCGGCGGCGGCGGCGCGTCGTGGCTCCCGAGTCTTCTGTCGAAACTCGGAAGCAGCAGCCGGAGGGGTATGGCGGTATGCAGTGGACAGACGTGGCAAAATACCGTTTCGGCCGTTTGTTGGCGTACTCTGTCACTGCCCGCCTTCATCGGCCGTTGGGTCCGCCTTCCGCCGCCGGGGGCCACGGCCGGGAGCCGCGCTGGCCTCCGTCGCCGATGGTCCCAGGGTCGGGGGCCGCGCCAGCTTCTGCCGCCGGGGGGCACGGCCGGGAGCCGCGCCGGCCTCCGCCGCCGAGGGCGCCATGGCCGGGGGCCGCGGCCGCCGGGGGCCAGCAAGTCAACGGGCCAAATCGAGCCCCACCGCCGGCGAATCGAGCACGGCCGCAGCGAATCGAACTCCACGCCGACGCCATCGCCTTCAACCACCCTCGCCGTCTTCCATGGCGTAGGGCTCGAGCCGGCACGGGCACGCTGGGCACGCCGGGACATCGTGCCGGCACGGCACTATGGAGATGGCCTAGTGCGTACTTGGGCTGCGGGGTCGGCACGGCGTGCTGGCACGACACGGCACGATTAGGCTGCCGTGCCCATTAGTGCTCGCAGGCGCGAGTTCAGAGAGCACGGGACGATGGAGGAGGGCCGCAGGGGGCGACTCCGGGAAGGCGCGCCACGGCGTACCCTACCAGTCTACCTTCATTGCTTCTGGCGTGTTGGGCTAATGTGATCGTAAGCTCGTGGTGTCGCAGTGCGGCGAGCACGCTCGCCATATATTCGACGAAATGCCTCATAGGAAGACAACCAAAGGTCAGGGAGTTCCACAGCCTGCAAGAGCAGCTTGTACGTCCATCTCTGCCCTTCCATTTTTCTTGCTTGTTTAGAGCTCTGCATACATGATATATACATGGTTTCGGTTTCAGCATCTTGATTACGCTTCTGCATATGAGTAGCCTGACACTCCTATGTAGTAATGCAATCTGACTTGTGCACTAGAAACAATGGGAGAGTAACGTTTTGCATTAATGTAATGTAAATTCGTATCATTTGCATAACTCAGTAACATCTCATGATACATATTGTGACAAGGAAAGTAGCACATTTCAAATTTCAACACCACTATATAGTACTCTCCCCAATGTGATTAAATAGAATATGTTTGCAGAATTGCATCAGCGAAACACAAAGCCAACATCGTGTGGATCAATCATTTTAATGGGCATGCGATGAGTTGTGCTTCAGAACGATGAAGAAGAGGAAAGCAAGCACGGCAAATGTGGTGCACATCCCTGCCAAGGTTACCACATCCGTGCAGGTCCTCTCCTGACTCAAAGACCTGATGCTTGCTATCCTGTCCCACACATAGGAGCCGTCAGGGAGCCGTGGGCATGAGCACTGTCTCTGGCACTGGGATGTGTCGCAGTAGAAGCTTATTGTTGTGAGCGTGCTCATCGCGTATTGAAACGGGTTTGTCCAGTACATCCACCTGTAGAACCTGATATCTGAGAAGAGGACCACCACACCAGAGGCAGAGACCCACAGCGAAGTGATTATGGAGACAAGGAACGCGGCGAGGATCGGGCTCGGAGCTATGAACGTGACCATCATGCCAAAGTAGGTCATGCAGAGGGTGAAGAGGAATAGAACTGACCAGTAGGCGAGGAAATCGGTGGCTGTCTCTGTTGCTATCCCTGCCATGCCATTGCCAATGCCAACAAATGCCAATGTTGCTACGAGGAAGTAGGGGATTTCACTGATCACCCATGACACTGGGTAGGATATCGGAAGGTACATCTTGGACCTCATTTCTCGGAAGTAGGCGAGCCTGTCAGTGCCAATTTGAGGAATCACATTATTAGCAGATATGACCCCGATGAGTATAGTTTGCATGTAGGTGTACAGTGATCTAGAAGTCACCCCGTATGTGTCTTCATACTTAATCTTGAAATAGAGTGAGCCCATCAGTAATCCAATCATTGCGCAACCAGTAAACCTGCTGTAAGTGTAGTTCACGTTCCTCCATAAGAACCTCTGTGTCCTCAACAAAACCAACCCTATTTGCCTTATAAACGATGCTGGATAGTTGTAACTAATGGATATCATGTTACTGTCCTTTTCTTTCCCAAACTTCTTGTTCTTCATAGCAGTGTTAACGACCTTCATGGCCACCTCATGCAAATGGCTATTTTGAAACTCTTCCGCAAAATCTATCACTGCAGTTCTTCTTCTTTGAATTCCAAGTCCAGTTACACCCATAACGAAACTGATAGGATTTTGTGTCTGGATGTAAGGAGGCACCCTTGGGATCGCAGTAAAGTATCCGAGTATTTCATGGCAGTTGAGTCCTACTGGACCGAAGTAAGCTTGACGGCCTTCTTGAGTTAGGATGATGGCTTGATGGAAGTATGAAAGTGCACGGGTGTTGGGATGACTAACTGTCGCTATGACTGTTTGACCGGAAACTGGTAACTGTGATAGGATGCTCAAGATTGCTGAGGTTCCAGACGAATCAAGACCTGAAATAGGCTCCTCAAGGAATAGAATACTTGGGTTTGCTGCAAGTTCAACTGCAATTGTAAGCTTCTTTGCTACTTCAAATGTTTTCCCAGTGCCATCTCTCAAGGAACCAACCAAGTGGTTGCCATAGTACTGCAAGCCCAGCTGGTCAAGAACTAATTCAACATGTATATGCCTTCTTGTTTTGCTAATGACATTTGTTAGTCTAAGGCTGGCACTGAATTGAAGTGACTCACGTATGGTGAGGTATGGTTGATGAGCATCAAGCTGCTCAGCATAGCCCACACTTCTTGAGAAATCAGCTGAGGGTTTGGTGCTATTGACTAGGATATCTCCAGTAAAACTGCCACCTGGAGGTTTCCTTCCTGAAAGGCACTTGAGAAGTGTAGCTGCACTTCCATCAGCACCCCCTACAAGAGCTAGCATAGTTCCTGGTTTCGCATATCCACTGATATTCTCAAAATCTATAGCTTCTTCCTTTGTTACTTTTCCACACCTGTCCCAAGAAAGCTGTCATACTTCATGTGATAAGGAATTGAAGTATATTTTTTAAAAAAAAACTTTATTGAACCTATATCTATCTTCATGAAGTTGCATTGATTCAAGTATTGTTTCATAACTTAATGTTTCCGTGCGCGCCGCTTCATAACTATATTCTGAATGATATTTTGCTAACTTTCAAGTGCACAGTTATGAAACAATACGCTAGCATAGAACTATTGAGCAATGAATTGGAATATTACCTAAAAAATGATAGATCCAAGAATGTTAAAGTGATTGGTGTCACTGGTATTGTCAGGTGTTCTGATTCGACTTCAACTCTGAATTCTTCCCTCCAGCTCCCTACACTACCATTCTCACCCTCGGAAATTACTATTGTGGAACTAGATGCTAACTTTGGTGGCTCCTGAGACTTGTATCTGCCTGACTCAGTAGAATCTTCCATATATCCATCAAGTGATCTTGAATAAACTTCCACATCATATAAGTAGTTTTTTGAAAACTTCCTTTCATTAATCTGTGGTACAGATTGACTGATTTGTGAAAAATCTATCTTATTTAGGAACACCAATGCCATTAACAGAGCGAGTAGCGTCCAACCGATAAGAATTATATAAGGGACATATGGTTTTCCTGAAACACTTGTAAACAGTTCAGCATAGATTAAGTAGGCCTCGCCAGAAGTCATCGCTGGATTTCCTTTGCAGAAAGTAAGTTGGTTCAGATATTTGATGCAGGAGTCTTTATAACCATTTGAGAACTGTTGATTGCAGAAGGAGATATTGGCCCAACGAATTGGATTAATCTGCATTAGCCACCTCCAGTATTGAGGGATATTAGATGGGTAAATCACAAACCCACTAAACAGAAGGAAAATGGAGACTATGAGGCCTGCATGTAGGTAGCAGTCCAGTACAGTATGTCAGATTGATTATCTGTGTTAATTTTGATAGAATTTACTGGAATTAAACCAGGCTAAATAAATTTTGTAATACCAGCTTATCGTAGTTAATTAGCGTTACAAAGATAGAAGAACTAGTTACCTGCCGATGCATTTGCTACTTCAGGAATGGATGCCACTGCACTCAGAAAGAAGAAGATCGATGATCCAAAGTATGCCACAAGAAACATCAGAACTAAGTAGTGGAGGAACACTGCTCCATTGTTTTCCATTGTCAGCCCCGCTAGAAAATATACAAAAACTGAATAAAGGAGTGCCTGCATTAATTATGACATCTTTGCATTATACTAGAATGGTTCTTATGTTTAGGACCAAGTACCATATGGAATGTATAGTGCAGATGTTAACAATTGATGACCAAAAAGATCGACGGATGACATTACCTCAATAAAAGCCTGTGGCAGATTTGTGATGGAATGGGCAACAACATATGAGGATGTCCTGAAAAATCTTTGGTCCCTATGTTTATAGAACGTGGGTCTCTGAAGCATGTATAGAGGGAGCTGAGGCATATTTATGAGCAAAATGCTCATGGTGCTTACAAACCCAAGAGCTCTCACAGAGTTCATATGTTGAAGATTATACTGCCCACCAAGCTTGTAGAACAGTGTCCCAGCAAATAAACCAAGAATGCATGCCTGACAAAAAAAAAAAACTTCAGTAATCTGTCTTATCCCTGTCATGGCAAACCAAGTAGCAGTCCTTTTGCATCTGCCATGTTTTTAACAATTGGCAAACCTGAATGACTCTAAGTGTGCTCAACACGTGAAGTTGTTTCAAGATCCTAAGCTGTCTCTGGATCAGGGTTCTTGTTGATTTCCACCATGGTTGCACATATGGCCTCTTAAATTGCTCCCATCGCATTTCATCCTCATCGCTCTACAGTATTTTTATTATCATGTGGAAAATTCGGTATTGAATTGTTTGGATAAATTGTCAAGTTTATGATGGCAAAATTCCAAACGCGTAAAACTTATTATTTACCACGGAAAATTGAGTTCTGGAAAAAAAAAGTTAATAGATTGACCTGCCTTATTGTCAGATCGTTCAAGCTGAAGACGGATATGTCCTCGGGCATGACATAGAGCGGAGAAAATTTGATTTAGGTGTTCCTTGTGGTCAAGTATTGGTCCAGTTGCCAGATACTGCAGTGGCTCTTCATTTATGGAAATTCCCGTCACCACGTCACCAACTTGGATGTTTCCTGAACTTTCAATCCCACTAGTAGATCCAGATTTGTTCAGAAGTTTTGCAACAACTACTTCTGAATGGAAAATGGGGGCAGTAACACTGTGTTAGCCTTAAATGTATGAACAAACAGTTTGGTTCTTCACTTCTAGCAACTTGAACAAAAAAGAAAAACTAACCTGTTTCTTGATGTTTAGTCTTATTTGATTTGAATGTGGTTGACTCCTTCAAGGATAAGCCAATTCCTGGCTCGCTCTCAACCCAATATGTACTGAACTCTTTGCTCTTGCCAATGATTCTTATGACATCCAGGTAATGATCTGATGAGTAGTAGCATTCCACTAACTCCTCCAGGCCTCGTGGATTTGACCTTCGCAATAGGTACTGCAGGCCATTTTCTGCCGCGATGTCTTGGAGAAACTCCCAGGACTCCACATGTGGAGGCTTCATATACCTAACAGCAGTTTTTTATATTTTTTAGCGTCAATAGTTTTACCTGAAGATTTGAAGGAAAAAATATAGTTAGTTACCCTAGTTGAGCAAAGTATGTGACTGCATCCTGTCTTGGGCCTTGGTACAGCACATGCCCTTCTCCAAGTAGGATTATCCTGTCAAAGAGGTCAAATGCTTCTTGAGAGAGGTGATTGAGGGCCATGACTGCAGATGATTGTTGGATTCTACAGACAGTCCTTATAGTGTTCACCAAATCATAGGTCATTGCTGGATCTGAGCCTGTCAATGGCTGGTCATAGACCATGACTGAGTAGGTCCCCACTGCAAGCTCGGCTATCGACAGCTTATCCCTGTCAGTATCTGATATGCCACTAACTAGGCAATTCTCTATTTTCTTCAAGTCAAGGATCTGCATGACATATTCAAGGAAAGGATCCTGTCCTTCCACAAGTGCATAGGCGAAGAACTTTCGCATCTGTGGCGTGAAATTCTCAGGCCGGAGACCTTGCGTGCAGTCTCTTGCAAACTCAAGAGTTTCTCGGACTGAGAGGAAAGGGATGTGCCTAGGGGAGGAATCAGAGTTAGTGATGCCGTTGTTCAAAAAAAAAAGATAGACATAGAGTTAAGGATATTTAAGTTATTACGAAAGCAATAATATGTGGCAGTCGTACAACAACTCTTTAACATTTGTCCCTTTTTGTTCTCTTCGCAAATCTGTGATGTGACAATATACAAAGTTATAGTTACTTTTTACCTTGTAACTAAACCCCTCCCCTCCCCCTAAGTACCATATGGACAGTGGGGTTTTTTTGTGTGCCTTCGTCATTAAATACTCCCTCTGGCCCTCCCTCCATCCAGTGCTGTTATAAGCTTTTGTTTTTCATGCATTCTCCATTTTTCCCCCAAAGGAAGGAACAGTTTGTCACTAGATAGCTTGATTTGAATTAATCATATTATATGCTCTAGCTGTAACCTAAGTTCATATCATTTAGATAAGGCTGGTTTTGCTAGATTTTTATAACCTTGAAGTCTTTATAATCTTAATTGACTTACTTGTTGAGCTGACCACAGACATAGGCAATCAGTCGACTCTTTTGAACTTCGGATACTGTCTTTTCATTGTAGATGACTATGCCAGACAGTCCAGAATCTTGACTTGGATTGGCTCTACCAGCAAGTATCTTCAGCATGGTGCTCCTTCCACTGCCTGCAAACAGAAGAGATGGGTATAGTCAAAAAAAATAGGGGCTATTTTGCTCTTTTACAACGAGAAGGAACTTTTTTGCATTTATCTTCAAATTCCAGTGATCAAACTAATACTTATTTTGAAATTTGAATAGAGGAACATATTGTAAATGGTTGAACTGAACCAGGTTGATTACCAGGTGGACCAAGGACAAGAGTCATAGAACCCGGCATGAT
Organism: Setaria italica; assembly: GCF_000263155.2. Taxonomy (NCBI): domain Eukaryota; kingdom Viridiplantae; phylum Streptophyta; class Magnoliopsida; order Poales; family Poaceae; genus Setaria; species Setaria italica. The sequence continues at coordinate 42,614,554 of NC_028452.1, read as the reverse complement.
GTAGCCATCAATTCCTTTCAAAATTTGAAGCTCAGCTGATCGTTTGCTCTGGGACAGGCTTCTTACTGGTTGCACAAAGCATTCGAGCAGCTTGTTGCCAAAGGTCTCATATCTGAAGGCAGCTGTCTCAATCTTCGCTGAGTATGTTATCCCACAGAATTTGACGACCTGCAGTGCCACAATTTCTGCTAGTAACATTGTATAACGATACTTAGATTATGATAAAGTTCTGTTTTTACAACATTTGATAATGTCGTATTCAGTTACTTTTACCTATTTAAATCCCTTGTCTAATCAGCCATTCAGATGCTCGAGCTAAATTGTATTAATTACCATACAATATATATAGTATGCTGTAGCATTCACCGATATTTAGCATTCTTTCCTTGCTTTGTGATTGTTTAGGAATCGAACTGTAAGTGCTATTATATTTGCTACAGTAATAGAAAGTCAAGAACATAGGAGTTAGTTGGGATGCTGTCAAAGAAAAATAAAGTCTTAATCAGTGTTATCAATGTGACTGATCTCTTTCAGTCTGCAAACCGTTTGTTTGATAAGGTGGTAGTTTTGTGTGCTCATGTTTCTATTTTTCAAAGCATGGAGAGTGTTAATTGAGAAGCCGGCTCAGACGTATAGCGTATATGTTATGCTCAACTTGTGAACCCACTTTCTAGAGTGTATCATCATAGTTAGAAAATTTGAGATGATCATGTGTCATGTGGAGACTTCTCGTTAATTTAACGCGCAAATTAATGTTTCGCTCAACTACGCTTGACATAGTCGTTGAATCCTTTAGTTCCATGTGGTGAGAATTCCTGTGGTCTCAAAGCGAATGACCTAATGGTGCTCAAATAGTAAGATATGGTGAGTCAAAATTAAGGTTTTGTTGCTATAATTGCCTCAGCTTGCAGCCTGATGTTATTTTTTTTCCTATTTTTGGTCTCTGTCATACACTAGAAGCCAAGAAAGAACCTTTTAAACCACTGCATATCTAGTGGTACTAATTTTGTTCTTTGCATAAGCTTGCATGTGGATAGATGGTTACACAGAAATTATATAGTTATGTCGTTTCATATAATATTAAAATAGAAAAGTTTTCTTTCCAGTTAAACTACGTTTCAATATCCAAGCAATTACCAGTTTAGATGATTGATTTCCTCTTAACCATGATGATTGAAAATATGATATCAAGGAATGAAGCTATACAAACATATGGTGTTTAGTTTCAGAACTCGTTTGAGTTTGCAGAGCGACTGCAGCGGTATCAGCTTTATCTCTTCTATTTGAATGTGTGTTAATTTCTTCAAAGCAACACCTGGTTCTATTTGAATGTGTGTAAGAATGTTCACATGCAGAAACCATTCTAGCACGTCGGCGAACAACTTTACGAAAATCTGGTAGAAAAATGGTGAATTTTGATAGGAAATTTCCCACATCCCAAATGTTATCTGAACAAAATGGTTAAAACGAAGAGAAGTTTAATTGAACATGCATGAATCTCGTCTTGCACAATCTTTCATTGGGCTAATGAAATAAATTGACAGTTGCGTTTGCATCCCCAGGTACCCAAGTGTGATGGTAACACTAACACATCTCTGAATGCTTCATGATTTGTTTTGTGCTTGATCGAAAGCTAATAAGCTACAATGAGATTTGGACAGTTCTAAATATGTATTACTTGATTAAACGCGTCGATATCAAAACTGCAGCCATGCATGAAAGGAATGCAGTGATGCACTATGTGAGAAACTGAGTACCTGCTTGGGAACAGGTGGCGTGATCTTGGCGAGCTCCCTGAGGTAGCCGACGAAGCCGTCCTTGAGCAGGCACGCCATCCCCGTGAGCTCCCGCTCGGCGACGACGGCTCCCCCGCCGTCCGCCGTCCCTTCGCCATCGGCGGCGGCGTCCCTGAACGCGCGGTCGGCCTCCCGGTGGAGCCCGTGGCGGCCGAGGCTCTCGTAGAGCCGCACGGCCACGCGCCGCGCGGTCCCCGGCGACGCCGCGCCGATCCTGGCGCGGGCCTCCGGGGACGCGCACTGCGACAGCCCCGGCATACGGGCGCGCGTGGCCGGCGTCTCGGATCCCCTCGCCGGCACCATTACCACCGCGCCGCCGCCGCCGCCGCCGGCGTCGGCGTCATCCGTCATCGAGGATGACCAGCTGGGCGTGGTGTCAGACCGCCCGCGCACCGGCGGCTGCGACCGGGCGTGCGGCGCGGGGACGAAGACGCCGATGGAGGCGGCTGCGTTGCGCCACGTGGCATCGCACGGCGAGCTCGGTGGTCGCTGCGACCGCGACATCCCTTTCTCCTCTGCTCGCTGGCTCGCTCGTGCAGCATGCTTGAGGTTGAGGACCGGGAAGCGCTATTTAAAAATAGGAGGCACCTGGTACGAGCACGTGGGCTATTGGGCTTCTTCTTCTGGCCCAAACGACTCAGCAAGTTCCTCCTCTCGGCCTGGAGGGGCTATCGGGCTTCTTTTGTCAGCCCAGAGGACTCCACCGTAGCCAGACTTGTTTTCCCTTTTGTTCTTTTCATTCTGTTCTTCGTTTTCGTGTTCTAATTTTATTTAAGGAGGGGAACATTCTCGATTTACAGAACTAGAAGCAAAAGGGAACGCTTCAAAAAAAAAATACAAATATATGTTCGTGAGTTGTTTCAACGAATAAAATAAAAACGGCTAGATGCGAGTGTGACGACTCCATCCGTTTGGGGTATGGCTGAGTGCTTGACCCAAGCGTCGTCGCCGTCGTCGAGGCATCGAATCGAGCCTTTGGACTTGATCATGGGCGGTCACGAAAGAACGTGCTAGCCATGAAGCATTTTAGATTGGAACAAAGCAAAAAGTCAGCAGCGGGCCCCGGGAAGCTGATGACGATGGGATGATCCTCGTGAGTGGAGGCGTGACGGGGAAGCGACCCCGCGGAGTGGGGACACACTGGAGTACGGGACGAGGACACGTACCCCCTATGCCTCTTTTACCATTCTGCCCCGCCACCCCGCCTTGAAGTGGTAGCCCGTGGATTGGGGACACCGAATTTTTTTATTTTAGTTCTTTTCGTAAAATTTTTTCATAAATAGGTCCTTGACGAAACTAATTTTAAAAATGGACCTTTAGCTTGGCGCTATAACGTCTTGGCGCCAGCCTTCATGGAGCCAAGGTCCCCACCGTCGTCGTTGACTGGGCATCTGACGTGACGCCAAGGCTTGGCGCCAGGATCTATGGCGCCAAGGCTTGACGCCAAGCCTGACTGGCGCCAAGCCTTGGCGCTACATAAGGGACCGCCCCTCCTTCCTGGCCGAAACTTCCTCCTCATCCTTCTTCTCTCCCTCAGGTTTTTACTCTCCCTACTTCGCCCTATACTACGAATCGACATTTTAGCTTAGGAAACTTTTATTTGATCCGTGGATCTTGAAGAGCAAGGTATCCTCTCTCCCTCGTAGCTTTTTTTCACATCGATTCGCAATATATTAGTTGCATTTTTTTAACTTAGGGTTTCATGGAACTGTAGGATGCCGAGGCGTGGAAAAGCTAGGAAACTAAGGTAACCCCAGCGCACGTAGTTATGTTATGTGCTCATTATTGTGGATCAAATGAAAAACCTTAATTGTAGGTTTATTATTAAGTGCGTTTGGTTCTTACAACGAAATAAACTAAATTGTAGTTATGGCGCCAAGCGGAAATGCCTTCTATCCATTGCCTCTGCCTAGTGGTGTTCCAGTGCCTACGTGCTTTTGCGGCGATCCTTGCAAGGTAGCCAAGTCCGAAGAACATGACACGTATAGGCAGAGGTATTGGATGTGTTCCAACTTTGCGTTTGAACCTACACTTTGTCAGCGCCACATTAACAAGTTGGTAAGAAATTGTTGTTATCTTATAATTATTATCCATATTTTTTTTGTTTTATAACAATTGCATTTGTTGTAGACCCCTCCACCGCTATGTGATTTTGAGTAGTGGATCGACACTGAGATCAATCCGGAAGACAAGGAGTTTTTGGAGTATATGTTGCGCTGGGATACAGAGAGGAAGGAGATGATGGAGAGGAGGCTGCGGAAAAGGAGCACAAGGAAGAGGAGGAAAAGAGGCGTGTTGCTGCGAATAGGGAGGAGAGGGAGAAGAAACTTGAGCGTGCACGCCGAGCGAAAGCAGCGATTGAGGAGGATCCCGATGCCTTAAGAAAGGAAAAGTAGCCTCGTTGCACTCAGTAGTCATAATTAGTTTCTAGTTCTATGGTTTATTTATGAACAATATTTTCTACTGTGAGACTTTTATTATGTTGTCATGTAATGATGCACTTTAAGTATGGACATGCAAGTGGTAGACGGCCTATATTTATTTTGCGATGTAATGCACTTCGAAGTTGTACTGTAGTGAAATTTCCGCAGAAAATAAAAATGGTACTTGTTAGTGAAATTTCGGCCGAATTTCCCCTACTTTTTGATGCAATCCATACAAAATTACGAGATGAATAGTGAACATAAATACAAACATACAAGCATATGACACATTCATAATAAAATCCACAATAGTTCAGAATGAAAATCCATATACACAAATAGTACATATAACACAAAGTCCATATACCACATAGTTCGCAATAAATAATATACCCTCAGTGCCTCCTAGTCTTACCCTTACCCTTGTGACCAAGGGCGTCGGTGCCTGGAGTGTAAGGAGAATGTGGGCGACGTAGTCTAGTACCTACAACCTGTGTAGGCTGAGTCAAGGGAGCCTCGTGGAGCTGAGATGGGCCAAGCTCCTCGGGCCTCTGGTCATCGTCGTCGTCGTTGTCGTCCTCATCCTCGGATGCAATTGCTTTCGACCCTGAGGGGCCTTGCCTAGACGTACCAACGCCTCCTTCGCGTGGGGATGGAACGTGCACGTCTCGGGTTGTGGTAGTCCTGCAACCACAATGAGCAGCCGCACGGCGAAGCCGACTTGACAGTCGCTGTTGTGAAAAAACTAGTTAAACGAAAGAATGTAACGTATTAATAAAGTATTTGAAAGAACAATTTGAGTCTTACGTCTAGAAAACTTCGCGTCTCGGGGTCCGTAACTCTAGGACGGAAATGCTCAATATCTCTAACTGAGCTTTGGAGCGTACGTCCCTCCAACAAATTTTCAGAAGTCAGTAGTCACTAAAGCAATAAATGATTAAGTCATTAACTTACTTACACACTAAGTCACTAAATGACTAAATGATTAAGTCAGTAAGTCACTAAGTCCTTATCTAACTAACTAAATCACTAAGTAACTTAACATAGAACATAGAAAAGTAAAGCAATTGTCTTGCCATCCTATCTAGGATTGGTCCTGTCTCCACCTGCCTTCCAGCACGAGTACTTTGGTCATACACCGTGTCTTCATTGTCAGACGAGTGGATGTCGGCGTAGTCATCTTGCATCCATTGTACCCTCAGCTTGTGACGCGTCGCACCTTGGTACCAAGTCTGGTATTGCCTATACTCACTGTTTGTGTGCGGGTCGTCGTTCTTGTCCACGTTGTCATGGAACTGCTCCCATTCCTCAATGTAAGCCTGGTGGAACGCGTGCCACTTAGAGACCTTCCGTTTCTTCTTACGATCCACGCTGCACGTCACGTTAGATGTTACTACTAGGCAAAATTTAGTTAATGGTAATGGAAATAATTCAAATAGGAAAACACTTACTTGTGTAACTCCACACTAGTCGAGGTCGCAGGTGTTGGCCAAATCTGCCTGATCCCAAACTGACGTGCTACTCGATCAGGCAGGCGGTACTCGACAACATAGAAACATATGAGAGGGTACTTCATCCTGTAAAGATCGTCGTCGACCGCACACATGATGCTAACGGCAAAAGGAAGTTTGTCCTCTCCTTCGTAAGGTTGCCAATTTACCTGCAACATGTCAAAACAAGATGTTAGTTGTTATACTAAAAGAGTACAAAGCATGTGAAAAAAAATTGACTTACACTATGAGCTGTGAGCACGTCTAGCTTGTTGATGTAATCCAGGTACGCGCGCTCTGTTGGTGTTTTAGACCGGCAACCCACCTGGGCGGTACCCTAGGTGGTCTTTTATGCGGTAAGAGCCGTCGAGAATCAAGGAATCAATGGTGACACAAGGAACACGATTTAGACAGGTTCAGGCTGCTAGATCGCGTAATACCCTACATCCTGTGTGTTTGTATTGATCTTAGATGCACTTGGAGTTGTTCTGCTTGAGGGGGGTCCCTGCCCGCCCTTATATGCACGGGAGGGCAGGGTTACAAGTCCGAGTCCTAGTCGAGTACTATTACAAAGTTCTACTCGGTATGGCCCGAGTAGTTTTCCATACTCACACTTGATTAGTCCGAGTGGGATAAACCTATCCCCTTGTCTTGATCCTCTTCGAGTACGTCCCCTAGTGGGCCGTTCAAGATCTACTCGTGGGCCTGGGGTGCATGCCCGACAAGCCCCCGAGTACTTTGTAGTCGTGCGCCACAGTCTCGAGTACTGTGGGCACTATCTGAGTAGTTCATCGTAGAGGTTACGGTGTCCAAAGTGCTCGAGTACTGTCGCGTGGCTGGAAGGTACTCTTCTTGTTCCTTCGAGTTGCTTCTCGTTCCAAGAATTTTTATATGGTAGTGCGATGACAATCGCACTCCATATGGAGTAGCCCCTGAGCCTTAGGTTGAGTCGAAGAGTCAGGCTTAGGATCAATCCTACTTCTTGGCTGTTGTACTCTAGGTAATCTGAAAAAGAAAAATCTGACCATCGGGTACGGTACCCGCAGCCCCCGAGCACTTAGGCGATTTTTGTCGTTGAAGTGGTCAAAAACCCGTTGAAAAGAGTAGCCGTTGGGTGTTTTAAGCCAATTAATCTGCTTAAAATCCGTCCGTTGCGTAACTAACGCTTGGAATCCGGAGGTGGGAGAGATATAACCGGAGGGCCCCCTTTCAGTTAGGTTTACGCCCCACTGTAGCAGATCTGTTTCTCTTCTTCCCCCACCTTTACTTTCCTGTTTTCCTCCGCCGTGATTGTCTAGCGCCGCCGCCGCCGTTGCTGCTCCTCTAAGAGAGATCCAAAGTTGAGTGCATTTTGCTGCGTGTGAAGCCGGCGAATGCGCACCAAGAAGATGGGGAAGAAACCCAAGAAGACTCAAGGCAAGGCTCCAGCGGCAGGCAAGGTGAAGTTCAAGAAGGGGAAGGAACTGGTGTTGCCGGTGCCGAAGGTGGGGCCAACGAATCAGACTGCGCCGCCGCCGCCTGGAGCGACGTGGCAGCATTCCGTAATGAAGGAGGATGCCGTTTCAGGCACTTGTCGATGCCAAGCTGCTACAGCCGAAAGAGGTACTCGAGTGGCGCCCTACTTTTGCGAATGCGTGGCAGTTCGAGGAACATTCCAACGAGACGGTGATGCTTGCACACTTTGTGGAGCGGGGGTTGGCGGTGCCTACCTCCGACTTCTTCAGAGGTATCCTCGAGTACTATAAGCTTCAACTTGTACACGTGAACCCCAATGGTGTACTGCATATGTCCATTTTTATGCACCTCTGCGAGGTTTATTTGGGAGTTCCTCCTAGTCTTGAATTGTTTAGGAAGTTGTTTCACTGTAAAACTCAGCCCAATGCACTTAGGACGGAGGTCTTTGGAGGTGTCGGGTTCCAACTCAAGATTTCGGGCGCGTATATTGAATATAATTTGACTAACTCCCATGGGGAGTGGAAAAAGAGGTGGTTCTATATTGGGAACCATAATCCCCGCTTGCCGGTGGTTACTGGTCACGCGCCGAAGCATGCAGAGAATTGGGTGAGTGAACCTGAAGATACCCTGGAGCTCGACCATTTGCTGCACTAGATTACCGAGTTGAAAGCACTTGGTCTGACTGGGATTAACGTGGTGGCTAGTTTTCTCAAGAGAAGGGTTCAGCCTCTTCAGAAACGTGCTCACTCGGGGGGTGAGTACTCAGGATTTAACGATCCATCGCGTATGTCCGCTGAGAATATATCTGACGATGATGTGGAAGCGCTGCTGGCCAAGTTCTTCAGGAACTATCAAGGAGTACCATTTATTCCTGCAGGTCTTCATCAGTATGATGCTTGGTACGAGCCAGAAGTGGTATGTCCTTTCACTTGTCATGTACTTTTTCAACTTTTTGGGCCATTGTTTTGAGTATTGTCTTGTTTTTGTAGTCTCGAGTCCTTGCTGGCTATCTGGCGCAATCAGAAGAAGAATCTGTTGTTGAGGAGTCAGAGGATGAGCCCTCTCCTCCTGTGAAGAAACACCGAGTAGTCCGCAAGAGGTCTGCTGCTAAGTCTGTTTCGACTTCTCCACCTGAGAAGTCTCAGGGTGCCCAGGTATGTAGTCGTGTACTCGTAGCTGATGGATTGTAAATTGTAATCTTTTTTGATCACTTTGTCTGTCTCGAAAGGCTGATGACGCGGCGCTTGGTGATGATGAGATTACTTCGGATGAAGTAGTCATGACTGCTGAGGATGCTGATGCTGCTTCTGCCGAGAAGGTGCCAGAGGGGGTGCCACTAGCAGATGCTAGAGTAGCCCCCGAGCTGACAGTTCAAACTCCGTCGGCTACCGCGCTGCCAGTCTCTGACCAGGTAGTACTGGGCTTGCATGCTGGAGTAGCAGATGTCGCGAAGGGAGTGTCGCCAGTAGTTGCTACTGGTTCCTTACTATCCAATGTGATTGCTAGTGGTGAGCTTTTTTCCCTGACTATTTTTGTTAGTATGAGTTTGTAGTGTTGACCCTGTCTTTTGCAGGGCTTGGTGAGAAAACAGCACCAGCAGTTGCTCCCACAGCGCCAAGTACTCGGCCACCTGTTGCCGAGAAGAAGCGTGTGTGATTACTGCCACGATCAACTCGGTGAGTTGTTCATCATTGGTGTGTATCTTCGAGTTGTTTTGAAGTCGTGTAATGACTTTGTATTTTGATGTAGGGATGCGGAGGAGACTATCCCTGTGGAGGCAGGAGTAGAGTCGTGTCCCCTGACAACTCTATCTGTTCCCTTGGAGGATTTGACTGTCGAAGAAGTATCCGGAGTTGACACTGGTCGCCTTGGAGCTACTATGTCTATGCTTCAAGAAGTGATCCACTCGGTGGAGGACCCCTCCGCTGCTTCAGGTTCTGGGAATGCTTCTTTGTCGACATCTACTGGCGGAGCTCTTGCTGTAGTGGATGTGGAAAAATCCAAAGAACCAACTGCTCCAGGTATGTAATCGATGTCCTGGTATTGTAGTCGTAGCATTGAGGTGACTGCTGTTAATCTCTTAGGTACTGCCTTGGGTGCGGCTCCTCATCTTGCGAAGAGTACTCAAGGTCCAGTATTTAGCCTTCCATCTGAGTTAGAGTTCCAGAGAGCTGTCGATGTTTTTCGAAACTTCCAGGTGTGTTTTCTTTGCTTGTCTAACAGATTGAGTAATTTAAGGGACTTGACCGATTGCGTTGCTTTGCAGGATCTGTATGACCAGACACAAAGGAACACTCGGGCCCTTAAGGAATAAGTTCTTGTTGTCGACTACGGGTAGTAGCGACAGAGGTGTTCTATATTCCAAGAGTTTGGTACTTGTTCTCCTGAGAGCTCTTCTAGTCTGTAAGATCCGGGTCCCGTATCCTTGGATACGATGTAAGGACCTTCCCATGGTGAATTGAGTTTATGCAACCCTGATGTGTCTTGGATTCTTTTGAGGACCATGTCGCCTAAGTTAAAAGATCGTTCTTTGACGTTGCGATCATGCTAACGCCTTAACCCGTCAAGGTATCTGGCAGATTGTACTAGTGCTGCGCATCTTGCTTATTCTAGACTGTCTAGATCTGCTCGCCTTGTTTCTTCAGCCAGTTCTTCGTCGTATTGCTCGACTAAGGGTGATTGCCACATGACATCTGCAGGTAGTATAGCTTCTGAGCCGTATACTAGAAAATAGGGAGAGAGCCCAGTAGTCTTGCATGGTTGAGTTTGTAGTCCCCACAGAGCATTGGGTAATTCCTTGAGCCATTTGCCGTCTTTGGTGTTGCCGACGTCGTGTAGTCTTTTCTTGAGGGCGTCGAGTATCATGCCATTGGCACGCTCGACTTGTCCGTTGGCTCGTGGGTGAGCGACTGAGACGTAGTGGACGTCGATCCCGCTATTCTTGCAGTACTCCCAAAAGTCATGTTTGTTGAAGTTTGACCCTAGGTCTGTGATGATCCTATTTGGAAAGCCGTAACGGTGTAGCCGTAACAGTGTACGATGTCGTCCAAGAAGTCGAGGACTCGGTCTGCCTTAGGGCAAGTGACTGGTTTGACCTTGATCCACTTGGTGAATTTGTCGATTGCCACGAGTACGCGGTTGAATCCTCCTGGCGTAGTTGGCAATGACCCTATCATGTCGAGCCCCCAGCAGGCGAACGGCCATGTTGGAGGTATTGTGACTAGCTTGTAAGCCGGCACATACTGCTGTTTAGTGAAGAATTGACAACCTTTGCACTTCCGGACTAATTGTTTAGCATCAGCCAGAGCCATTGGCCAATAGAAACCTGCTCTGAAAGCCTTGCCGACTATTGTTCGTGATGAGGCATGGTTGCCACAGATCCCCATATGAATTTCCTCTAGAATTTCTTGTCCATCTTCACGGGTGACACACATCATGAGTACCCCTGACGATACACTTTTTTGTAGACCTTGTCCCCGACTAAGACGTAGTTTTTTCCTCGTCGGGAAATTTGCTCGGCTTGATTTTTGTCGGAAGGTAGCTTGTGATCCTTGATGTAGTCGATGAAGGGTGTCCTCCAGTCGACTTCTATCATCATGATTTCTCAAGTGACATCAGTAGTTTGGACCACCGGTGGTGTCACTTGTTCAGGTATGGATGGCTTGTGAAGTTCGTGGACAAAAATTCCTGCTGGAACTTCTACATGAGTTGAGCCTATTTTGGATAAAACGTCGGCGGCTACGTTGTTGTCACAAACGATGTGATGAAATTCCAAGCCTGAAAACTTGTTTTTCACTTTGCGAACTTCTTTGCAGTAAGCGTCCATGTTGTCCTTGTTTCGGTCCCACTCGTCATTGACCTGGTTTATAACGACTAGTGAGTCGCCATATACCAATAGTCATTTAATGCCGAGGGAGATTGCGAGGCGAAGGCCGTGTAGCAGTGCTTCGTACTCGGCTTTGTTGTTTGAGGCTTCCCAGAAGATTTGCAGTACGTACTTGAGTTGGTCTCCCTTTGGGGAGATGAGAAGTACGCCTGCACCGGCCCCTTAAAGTTTGAGGGACCCGTCGAAGTACATCACCCAGTGCTCTGGCCGCTCGACTGGTGTTGGTACCTGATTCTCGGTCCATTCAGCCACGAAGTCGACCAAGGCTTGGGACTTGATTGCTGTCCTTGGCTTAAAGTCCAAGGTTAGAGCTCCAAGTTCAACTGCCCATTTGGAGATTCTACCAGTGGCGTCTCTGTTGTGAAGAATTTCGCCGAGCGGGAAGTCAGAGATGACTGTGATGTTGTGTTCTTGGAAATAATGGCGTGGTTTTCATGAGGTCAGCAGAATTGCATATAAGAGTTTCTGTATCGGCGAGTACCGAGTTTTAGAGTCCGAGAGTACTTCGCTGATGAAGTACAAAGGTCTTTGGACCTTGTAAGCGTGGCCTGGTTCAGACCGTTCAACTACTATTGCCGTGCTGACGACGTGAGTAGTAACTGCTATGTGTAGGAGCAAGTCCTCATTTGAAGATGGAGCAGTGAGTACGGGAGGTTTTGACAGGAAGTCTTTGAATTGTGTTAATGCCTTGTCTGCCTCTCCTGTCCATTTGAACTTTTCCTGGCGTTTGAGAAGCTTGAAGAAGGGGAGTCCCCGTTCTCCAAGTCTCGAAATGAACCGATTGAGAGCGGCCATGCAGCCTGTGAGTTTCTGCACATCCTTGATGCTAGCTGGTGCTTGCATATTTGTGATGGCAGATATTTTCGGGTTGGCCTCAATGCCGCGATGGCTAATGATGAACCCGAGTAACTTGCCAGAAGGTACTCCAAAGATGCATTTAGTAGGATTGAGTTTCCATCGGAAAGCTCGTAAGCTAGAGAAAGTTTCCTCTAGATCATCGATGAGTTCCTCCTGGTTTCTTGTTTTGACGACTACGTCGTCGACATAAGCTTCGACGTTGCGGTTAAGTTGCTTTTCGAAGCACATCTGTATAGCTCGTTGATAGGTTGCCCCAATGTTTTTTAGTCCGAAGGACATTATCTTGTAGCAGAAAGCTCCGAATGGTGTGATGAAAGCTGTTTTAGCTTGATCTTCTTCTTCGAGGCTTATCTGGTGATAGCCAGAGTAGCAGTCGAGAAAGCATAGTAGAGCGCACCCAGCAGTGGAGTCGACCACTTGATTGATTCTGGGTAATCCAAAAGGGTTTTTTGGATAGTGTTTGTTGAGGTCGGTGTAGTCGACGCACATTCTCCACTCATTATTCTTGTTGCGAACTTCTTTGATGAACCCTGTTGCGAGTAGTTTGGCTAGCTCTTTTTTGATTGCTTCTCGTCTATCGTGAGCGAATCTGCGGAGTCGCTACCGTTTTGGAGTAGCTTTGGGATCAACATTTAAAGAGTGCCCGATCAGCTCCTTGGGCACTTCGGGCATGTCAGCTGGTTTCCAAGCGAAGATATCGTGGTTAGTGTGGCGGATCCACTTCAGATTTGCTTAGTTAACCATGATTAAGCCGCCTGATATGCGACACTCATGCCTTAACCAAGTAAACACGAAGTGCCGTCGGATTTCATCCGATTTAACCACTTGAACAGGACCGAATAGCAAACCCACACGAAGGGGAGCGGTTCCAGAGAATACAGCAAGTCCAATAAGTTAAGCAATTTAACCATCTAGTTTGGTTATAAAACATCATCAGAGTTTACAAGGTTTGAAAGAAAACCACAGAAGATAAAACAACAAGCGGAAGCTACTTCGTCGGGGTCGGACATCCCTGGTGAGGCCAACCGGGACGTCAATGATCCCTTTCCTCACCGTCCGAGGAGGGATCCCACTCGACCGTCCAACCCGGAGGGAGTTGGGGTGGCCAAGTGCCAGCAGAAGGAGGCTCAGAAGCAGCAACTTCACCTGAAAAGAAAGAGCCACAACAAGGCTGAGCTACTAAGCTCAACAAGACTTAACCGACAGGGAGCGCGCTAAACTACCTCTTCTAGACATGCAAGGCTTTTTGGCTGAGGGGTTTGTTTGCCAAAAGCGCTAAATGTATCCCTACTTGCAAGTTTTAGCTCCGGTCTAAGTTTGCAACCTATTCTAAGCAATCATAGAACCAACCAAAAGGTATATACAACATCAGCAAAACCATGTCATCATCAGATTTCTTTTTTACTCAGGGTGACATAGCGATCAAGCAGTCTCAAACTGTGAGAGGCAGACGAATCGATTCGAGTTTCTTAACCATGCATGGCGAACCTAATCTCACGACATCCGCGCACCACAAGGGTCGCTTCCTGTGTCGGCCGTCCCCATCAATTCCCAGGCGCGTGTCAGGTCCAAACTTCCCTTGACATGCAATGCTCCACAGTCCCGGCCTCTGCCGTACTGTGACCGCACTTGCACCCACATGATGCACCATGGGAACCTCGTTCCAGGGACAGCAGGGGTATAAGCCACGCCCTAGTTCAATCAGGTACTAGGCTTCCCCATCCCATACTAGGTATGAGATTAGTACTTTCAAACACTTGATCACAAACACCACCACTGTCGGGCCTTAGCAAGTTTCATAGACAGACGGGGCGATCATCCGACCACCAAAGAGTTACCTCAAACCCTGCCCCGTCCATCGTCCTTATAGTTGTGACAGAAGGGTAAACATCCAACTCCTACAACTCGCGAGTGACAGGAAATCACTCGGCTTTTACCGTTTCCTATTTAAGCAAGCATCTACTCGGTCCAACAGCTAGTGTTCAGATCAGGGGAGCTAAGTTATGCATCTAGGGTTCCAAACAACTCCTATACGTAAATGTACAAGCATGTTAAAGAAGGCATGCGCAAGTCTGGTAAAACATAGGGGGATTCATGCATCCGGGGCTTGCCTTCGAGCAAAGAGGAAGGGAACTGTTCAACTTCTGGGGCAGCTTCGGCTTCTGGGGGCAGGAGCTCGGCTACACCGTCGTCTTCTGGCGCCGGGTGCAGCTCATAGTAGCCGTCGGCGAGACGCAGCTCTACACGAATGCAATGCACTAGTTAGCATAGACGGTTATTTCAACAGCAACACTTGCAAGTCTGAGCCCAGAAACTTGCGACAAGTTACAGGAGGGTGGGAAGGTTCAATGGAGTTGATGGAGATCAAGAGGTAAGGATCGGAGGGAAGGAACTTATGATCTGACCCTTAATCTAGAGGGTTTAATGTACTAGGGGTCCTCAGACTCAACGCTGAAAGGTCCCCAAGTTTTACACATACACCCTCGGTTCAAAGAAAAAGATACGGCCGAGCCCTCGGGCGAGGCGGAGAAGGGTCGGCGGAACAGACAGGGTCGGGCGAGACGGAACCGGGGTCGGGCGAATAAGAGGGGTCGGGCGAAGCGAACAAGGGTCGGCAGCCTACCTTCGACTTACAGAGGAGGCTTGGGCGGATGAACTAAGGGCTTGGGACGGCGGCGAGAATGTCCGGGGGCGGCGGTGCTTCTTGTGGATCACAAGTAAGCTCTTGGGCAGCACTGAAAGCAGTGGCTGGCGGATTGGGAAAGCGGTGGTGCTTGAGCAGAGAGGAGAGTTCCTCAGACTTAGGTGGTGGCGCTGTGAGCTCGAACAGGGAGCAAGAGAGATGGCAGCTAGGGCAAGGGAAACTCCGGCGGGGCTTGCGCATCCCGTTTTATAGCTGCGCGGAAGAGGGAAGGGGAGCGGCACGAAGGCCGGGGAAGAAGCGATGGAGTGCTCTGCCCGGGCGGCGATTGAGCGACGAGGGCGGTGATGTAGGACTTCGGGGATGACGCCGGCGGTCATTGGGCACTGACGTCGGGGCGGTGCAGGCGCGGGTTTGCTGGTAGTTGAGATTTGGCGGAGGCGGGCGTCGTCGTGCGGTGAATCTGATGGAAGTGACCGGGAAAACGGCGCTAGGATCGAGGGCGCACAGGTGAGAAGACAGGCGGCTGCGGGCGCGCGGGTGAGCGCGGAGCAACAGATTGTCGGGGCGGCTTCTGACAGGGCGGGAAAAGGAGCTGTCGCTGCCGCGGTCTGGGTTGGCGGAGGAGGAATCGTCGTGTAGCGAAGACCGGGGCGGCGTGACTGTGGCGAGGTGACGGAAAAGACGGGCGGCATCGGGCTCTGCGGTCGGGATCTAGCGATGTGATGATGGGCGCGGGCGGCGAGGTGCTGCAGAAAGGGTAGCAGGGGAGCTTCCGCCGCGATTGGGGAAGGGGGCGCGAGAATCCATCCAGTCGCGTGCCGAAGACGAGGTGGAGCGGCGGGTGTCGGAGGAGTTGAGCCACGCGGCGGGGAAAAACCGAAGCGGGCATGCAACTCGAGTGCGCCTGTCGCGGGAGATTTGGGGGAAAAGATCCCGTGGGCCCACCGGTCAGTCTCGGTGGTCCACTGCTCGGTCAGTGCGATGCTGCGGGATGGCTTAGGAAGATCCGACGGTGGGTTGGGGATCGCGGGGTCGGAACTGGGAAGACCACGGCGAGGGGTCGGATCGTAGGGGTCGGAAGATCTGGAGGTTGAACACTTAGGCTTGAAAAAACTAAGACAGGTGATCAGGGGCTCGGATTAAGATTGACGCGAAGGATTTTTGTCCTCTGCCGTTACAGCTAGCCCGAAGGAAACTGATGACCGCGGATTCCTATTTAGGATCTAGCCCTGTTCCAATCAGGGCTGTCTTGGAAGGGTCGCCTGTGTGGAGATTGACTGCTTTGAAATCTTTCTCGCTTGCAGGCTTTACTTTCGTGGACCCTGACTTGTTTTCTAGGATCTCGAATTCAGTTGGATGAAATTTCTTCGAAGCTGTGAAAACTTGTTGCATGGGACTAGATGCTTGAGAAGTCTCGGCGATTTCCACGGCTTCGGTGTCGCATTCGTAGGATCGTCGTAGATCTCCTCGTAACGTTAGTTCTCCTTTGGGCCCTGGCATTTTGAGTACCAAGTAAACGTAGTGTGGTATGGCCATGAATTTGGTGAGTGCTGGCCTTCCGAGTATGGCGTGGTAAGATGTCTCGAAGTCGGTAACTTCAAATCTGATGTACTCGGTGCGGTAGTGTTCCTTAGTTCCAAAGGTAACTGGAAGGACGACTTGTCCTAGTGGTATGGCTGCGTTTCCAGGTACGATGCCGTAGAAGCTTGAATCTGTTGGAGTAAGCATTTCTATGACGTCGAGGCACATCTTCCTCAGTGTTTTGGCAAAAATGACGTTGAGTCCACTTCCGCCGTCGATGAGTACTTTTGTTACCTTTGAACCTGCCACCACGGGGTCGAGTACTAGAGGGAACCGGCCTGGTTCTGAGAACTTGGGCCATTGGTCCTTCCTACTGAAGGATATGGGCACTTCTGACCACTTTAGCGGTGTTGGATCTGTTGGTTCGATGGCCATGATCTCCCTTAGTATGAGTTTGTGGCTAGCTTGGATGCGGTACCTGGGATTCCGCCAAAGATGACGTTGACTGTTTTGGAGGCGGTCTGAAAATCGCATTTTTCTTCTTCGTCGTTGTGGACTTTGTTCTTGCCTTTATCCTTTTGCTTGGTGTACTCTTCAGGGGGTGGTGGTGCGGGTAAGTCCTGCATGACTCGGCACATGCTGTAGCAGTCTATTGCCGAGTGTTTGCTAGTCGGGTGCCATGGGCACTTCTTTTTGAGTAGTTCGGTGAAGGTCGGGCCTTCATCGTTTTTGCGGGATCCCTTTTTCCCGGAGTTGGTCATGGTAGCGACAGTGTTGTCGGGCTTCCTTTTGCAGTTGTGATTACTCGAAAAATTGTTTCGAGTGTCATTATGTCGAGTTCTATCCTAGTCATTATTGTTGTTGTCGCGTCAACGGTTGCGGTAGGAGCCGAACCGTTCTCGCTCTTTGTCTACTTCGTCTGCCCACTGTTGTACCATAACTTTGAGGTCTTTGACATTAGTTGGTCGTTGTCGACCGAAGTCTTGGTATGTTCGTCGATCGTAGAGTCCGTTCTGGAAGCACTCGATGATGTCTGTTTCGGAAATGTCAACTATGATTGCCTTCTTTTCGAAGAACCGTCGCAAGTAGTCGCGTAAGGTTTTGCCTTCTTTTTGCTTGATTTGACTCAGATCGATCTTGTTGCCTGGTCTAGCCATGGAGCCGGCGTAGTTGTTGGTGAAAGCTTTTATCAAATCAGCCCACGAGTCGATTGATTTGGGTTTGAGTGACTCAAGCCATGTCAATGGTGCGGGTTTTGGGGCTTTCGATTGATTTGGGCTTTCGATGGCCACGAGTCGATTGATTTGGGCTTTCGATGCAGTGCAGGCTCAAGAACACAACGAAAGACACTGCATCGAAAGCCCTTTCGAGGTTTGTGATGGGGATGTTTGTGGCCATCGTCTGTCGTCGTTCAGCCCGAGTAGCATTGCGCATCCTTCTTTGGTTCCTTTGATCGGAGGTTTCACCTATTGGTGTGTCAACCGTTGACTCGTCTTCTAAGACATTGTCGAGTTGTGCTAATCGCCTGGGGGTTCTGTTCTGGCTAGTATCCGGGTTGTTATTTTGAGTAATAACAAAGACTTCTCTGTGTGGGTAGTAGCTTTCGGAGCTTGATGTTGCAATTTCTGTGGAACTCTCCTCATGATTTGAAGTGAGTAGGACACCCTCTTGGTATGGGAGGTTGTCTATGTGAGCGACAAGGCGTGACTCGTAGTCGCGGGCAAGGAGGGATGGTCTCAAACCTGGCCAATGTACGAATCTGCCTTGTGGTGTTGAAGTTATCACCAGTTCTTGGGCTGGTCCAGAAAATGGTCTCTCTGGGAGATAATCTGAATCGGAATCGTCGTCCTCGTCTTGCCCGCGTTCGAGTTGAATTTGGGTAAGGAAACTTTGGTGTACTTCACCTGCGTTGCAGAGTCCGTGTGGAAACTATTTTGGAGTCGAAGTCAGTTTGGTAAGTGACTGGGACTGACTAGTCTGAACTGAATTCGAGTCCGACGCGTAGCCGAACTCGAGATTGTTGAATTTAAAATCTTAGTTTTTCCTGATCAAACCCTCCGATTTCTTCTCCTGGTCGTTGATGATCTGGCGCCAGAACGATCTAGCGCCGTCGACAATGCAGAGCCAGGATCCAAAAACGAAGGTTGTGCCCGCTTTGATGGTGAAGACGGGCTTGACGACGACCGTTGCCATTGAGTTCGCGCTAAGAAACTCAACGAGCTCCCCTACTTGGCGCGCCAGTTGTCGGTGTTTTAGACCGGCAACCCGCCTGGGGGGTACCCTAGGTGGTCTTTTATGCGGTAAGGGCCGTCGAGAATCAAGGAATTAATGGTGACGCAAGGAACACGATTTAGACAGGTTCGGGCCGCTAGATCGCGTAATACCCTACGTCCTATGTGTTTGTATTGATCTTAGATGCACTTGGAGTTGTTCTACTTGAGGGGGGTCCCTGCCCGCCCTTATATGCACGGGAGGGCACGGTTACAAGTCCGAGTCCTAGTCGAGTACTAGTACAGAGTTCTACTCGGTATGGCCCGAGTAGTTTTCCATACTCACACTTGACTAGTCCGAGTGGGATAAGCCTATCCCCTTGTCCTGATCATCTCCGAGTACGTCCCTTAGTGGGCTGTTCAAGGTCTACTCGTGGGCCTGGGGTGCATGCCCGACACGCTCCAACCTCGTATGGCCAACCTTAACCTGATCCCAAAGATATGCCCATGTCGACTGCCGTCTCGGCGGCTGACCTGGGAACCACGGTCGACGACCCATAATCTCGGGATGACCAACTGGAAGACGGGCCCACATCCATAACTGCAATAGGTACACACACCCACCAACTGACGCGGAGCCCGAAGTCCGACGGCACGCCTCCCACAGCTGCCGGTACAGGAAACACAGCACAGCTAACCCCCAACTGTACTAACCCGCCTGCTGCCAGTCACTGAGGCAGTGGATCCACATACAAAACGCAGTGTCACCTGTAGAGTCTGGGAAAAGAACGCAGGCAACCAGGTGCAGGATCCATGCCCTGCAGTAGTGCCCAACTGTCTCTGCATCCGCGTCCTAGGGGCAATGCCCAACTGTCTCTTCAATGCGGGAAGGTCCTTAAATACCCTTCCCTCCTCAATAACCATACTAGGACTAGCTTTAGGAGCTTCTATGAGCTCATCATCACGTCCTTCTGCAAACGCCTGATCGGAAAGAGTAAGATCACTAAACTCGTGAACTATCGGATCACGACGTCCGAGGAAGATACACCTGAACATCTCAATATCACTCTCTGTCATCTCTCCAACAAGGCGATCATCATCAGAATCAAGATCCACTCCCATCTCGTATGCATCTTCATCATTCATAATTTCAACACTATTGGAGCCACGCAATCCATCTCCACATTGCACTTGCGCAGCAACTAGAGGCACATCCACATTTTCTGGAATATCTCCTGCGACACTAAGTACAAATATGAGTAAAAAACAAATTGATGGAACGAATGGGGTTAGCTCTCAACAATAGAAACTGATAAGACACTTACTCGGATCATTCTGAGTGAAAAAGAACTCATTAGGAGAGTCCGCCACATCATCAACAATCCGACAAACATCTCCAACTACTTCATTGGGGGCAGATTCAGCATCGGGAATCGTAGGTGCAACCTTCACGTCCATAACAGGTTCTAGGACGGGGGGATCGAAGTGTGCTCGTTGACCCATTGGTCAGGAAAACCGATGAGGATTTGGATCAACTCCCACCTGACGAACAACCACTTCAACACTTGGGGAATGACCATTCATAATCGTTCTCACATATTTTTCCCACTAGCCTGCACACCAAATTTGGACCATCTTCCTTTGAATGTTGAGAGGGGAACCTAGGTGAAGTATGCCCTCGACTGTGATTTCATCATCTCCATGACAATGTAGCTCCTCCCGAGCCTTTGCAAGCAACTCACTAAATGAGGGTTTCTCATCAAATATCACAACCTCGCACTGCATGTCAACAAACTTAACACATCCATAGTCATCCTTTTCCACGGTGCTTCCATGATATATGCTCACTACGTTCTCCATCCAGTACATCAATATAATGACGCACAATTCATTTAGTCCATAATAAATGAAGCATTCTAAGTACAAGGTCTCTAGTTAATTGACTACTAACTACTAAATACAACTAACTAACTATGTCATATAACTAACTAACTATGTCACCTAATATGTACCTATGTACTTAACTATACAACTACTTAACTAAATATCGTAATAACTAGTTTACTATGTAACTATACATCTAACTACGTAAACAAAATTGCACACCCACCTAGTTAAATAGTGTCATGAGTATTCTCGATTCCTTTTATCATTGCAATTCATAAAAAACACCTACCAAATTATATTAGTTTTCATATCTAACAATTCTATCTATCTGTCAATTTATCCATCTAACTATTTTATCTAACAATTCTACCTACCTATCTAAATTCTACCTAACTATTCTAATTTATCTATATAACTATTTTATCTAACAATTCTACCTACCTATCTAAATTCTACCTTCTTTTATCTATCTAGTTAACTATAACTCTTCTTAGAGTTTTACCTCATTGGTGCAAACCGGCAACAAGGGGTGGGGGCGGCGCTGGGCGGGGGTCGGGCGACCTCCGACCGTGGAGGGCGCGGGCACCGGGCTGTGGGCCACCGGCGGGGGCGGCCGCGGGCGCCCGGGCTGGGGGCGGGCGGCCTCCGGCCGGACCGGGGGCGGGCACGGGGGCCTGGCCTGGGGGCACCAGCGGGGCGGCTGGCCGCCGGGCGGGGGCGGGCGGCCTCCGGGCGACTTCGGGCGTCGGGCGGTGGTGGGCGGCCTCCGGGCGGCGACGGCGCCGACAGCGGGCTCCGAGGGCAGCGACGCAGGTTTGAAACAAGATTGGAAAAGAAACAGACATGCAAAAGGAAGGGGGGTGATGCTGTGGTAAAAAGCTTAGCGCTAGCCTACCTGGCGCCAAGGCTTGGCGCCACCAATCTTGACGCCAAGACACCACCCACCCGCCCGCTCGCCACGTAATCCATGACACGCCACGTAATGCATACCACGCCACGTGGTCACGCAACGGTGGGGACCTTGGCGCCATGGAGGTTGGCGCCAACGGTGAGGGCCTGGGGAGTATGCCCGACACTTGGCGCCAGCCATCCTGGCGCCAAGCTAAGGGTCCATTTTTGGAATTGGTTCCGCCAGGAGCCTATTTGTGAAAAAATTTCACGAAAAGAGCTAAAATAAAAAAGTGGGTCTGTGACACGATCACACGAGGAGCACATAATAAAGAGAGGTCGCGCGTGCGCAAATGATATACGTTGTTGCTCAGCCGTGTTGAGCTGAGGATTTTGTACGCCGGACGGTGGAATATAAGTGTCACTCTAATGTTGTGCTCAGGCGTGGTATTGTAATGGATTATGGCTCTCATACCTTTTTCACAATCTATCAACTCAGCCTCAAAATCATATACTATTTTGGCTCGGTCTTTAATGCGCCTGATCCTTAAATTTACTATGCTAAATTAGATGACCCTTTACCACCCCTAGCTATACCTGAACATTTTTTGCCCGCCCCCGCAGCCTGAACCTGCTGGGATTTGGTCCGTCCACGCTTGCTATGGGAGGTGTGGTCAGTGAAAATCAAGCTCGAAAAAAAAATTGAGCCGACCCGAACCTATCCAGACAATTTATTTTTCAAAAAAATAGGGATGTCGAGCCCGATCCGAAAAATCGGCCCAACTACGCCCATGGGACGATCGTGGACACTATTTTTCAGGTCGAAATGAATCGAAATTTTTTCAGCCCGGCCTGACCCAAAAATGCTCGGATCTAGTTGCAACAACAGCTAGCGGCCCATGGACGTGATGGATTCCTGATGAGTGATGCGTTTTCACAAACCATTTCCTTCTGCAACACGCGGTGCATGGTCGTCTTCCCCACGCATGATGAATGATCGATGATCCTAACAGTGGTATGGGATATCATATAACGCTGCCATTGTCCTATCCTTCCGTGATTGCCAGTCAGTGTTACCATACAAGTTGAGATCCTGATATTGCCATGCACTAAGCAATCACCCTCACTATTATCACTATTAAGTTACTCTTTCCGTTCTAAATTGTAGGTCGTTTTAATTTTTCTAGGTTTATAGATATTACTATGCATCGTTTTAGCTTTTCTAGATTCATAGATATTACTATGCATCTAGATATAGTCTATGTCCATATATATAATAATATCTGTGAACCTAGAAAAGTCAAAATGATCTACAATTTGAAACGAAGGGAAATAATAATTATCGTAGAGGCTACGCATCTTTGTATTAATAGGAAAATACGCGCGATGTGGAGGCTGCACAACAGGACTGACAAGATGATATCACATGAATGATCGCAGACTGATAGCTTGGAAGCTAAGGAAGAGAGCCTGATAACCTGGTTGCTTTGTAAGTACTTTCTTTCTTCATGAAACACATGCTCAAGGTCAGACACGTTCTCAAAAGACTTGTAATAAGTGCTTTAGTTATCAACTTATCAAATCTTTTACATATCGTTTATATCTTATACTAATGATTACTGTGGATGATTCGTGACATCATTAAATTAACGAAGAAGCTCGGAGTGAAACCGCTCTGCCTCTTGTACAACCTTGGCTCGCACGAAACGTCCACGTCGCGGCCTCCGACGTGGCGAGCCAAATCCAAGCACGCAATTACGCCAAACCACCTCAAGCCCGTCACACCGGATCCTCTGCTCCCCGCGGCCACACCGACGCACGCATCCCCTCCACTCCCCACGCACCCCACGTGGCCTATCCACCCTGACACCTGGGCCCGGAGCGCGCACGGGCTCCCGTCCCCACGTCCAGTCTCGCCCCGCCACGCGTCCCTCCTCTCCGCCCTTTATATCGCTCTCACGAACACACCCCACAACCTTCTCTCTTCCCCCTCCCCTCCCCTCCCCCCCCGTCGCCTCGTCCTCCCGCCTCCGCCTCTGACGAGCGGGCCCCACCTGTCATCCTCCCCTCCCCCGCCGCCGCCGCTCGCCGGACGGCAGGGCGCCGAGGGTCCCCGTTACCTCCCCTCTCGCAACAGCATCGTTTCCCGCCTCCGCGGTCGCGCGCCGCCGATCCGGGCCTGCCGCTACCCGCGCTGATCGCTTCGTCCGCCTCCGCCTCCTAGGGTTTCGGCGGTCCCCATCGCTCCTCGGGGCTCCAGGGAGGCGGCCCCAGGGATCTCGATCTCCACGGCCTCGGGGCCCTCTTCACGGCCCGGCAGTTGGTTCCGCTCGATTCGCCACCGGGAAATTAGAGAGGCGTGTCCCGCCGGAGGAGCTCGCTCGCGCGGAGGAGGGGCCATGGCCTCGACGCTCAGCACGGACCGGAGGTTCGCGATCTCCATCCCCACCTCTCAAGCGCGATGCAATTATGTTTCCCAAATTGCCCCTTAAGCAATTCTAGTATTTTGCGTTGGGACTGTGCATTGTTACTGCGGATTCTCTAGGGGGTAAAAATTAGAAAATCTAGCATCTGTTTGCTGTGGTGTGTGTGTGTAGCATGCATCTGGTTTCAATTGATTACGGGGGTAAAGATGATACCTTTTGGAAGGTCAGGTTTGATATCGAGCCATCATTTTGGGACAATTGGCCCAACGGACTCACAGAGTTGAGAGGGTGTGGTACTCGTGTCATCGTGTGTGACCTAAGTGTTTTATTGGTGAGATTTACATGTAGGTTTTGTCAGTTTTGGATAACGGTCGTGTCCGGTAATCCAGTTTGTGTGGGAAATCACCAGACTGTTAAATGATGCGGTGATTATATCCATTGTCTTGTGAATGAAGAGCTGCGGTCCTGGAAATTCTGGGGTGGTGCTTACAATTTCGTGCAGCTGAGCTGCCTCTCTCAATAGCTGGCATACCTTTTCCCATATTTAAATCACCTCTTTTTTCTGCTTAACTATTCTGTTTAACCTATTTGTGATTAGGGTTGACTTATTGAAGTTTTAAGGTAAGAACAGTGATTAATTATTAGGTCATGGTGCTGAAGTTTCTAGTTAACCCTATCACAAATATAAGTCCATCTAGGTTTGTCCCAAGTCGAGCTTTTTTTTTTAACTTTGATCATATATATCTAAAATATTTTATATAGATTGAATGGATTCATTATGGAAACTACTTTTATACTCCATCCGTCACAAATTATAGGTCATTTTGGCTTTTTAAGGTTCATAGTTTTTACTATGCATATAGATATACGCTATGTCTAGATACATAGCAAAATCTATGAATCTAGAAAAGCCAAAACGACCTATAATTTGAAATGGAGGGAGTAACATATAACTCCTTTTCATTTAACATAATACATTTTAATAGAAGTTGCTAGTCAAAAGGTAAAAAGTTTGACTTAGAACAAACCTAAATGGACTTATATTCGTTGTCAAAGTTAAAAATGTTTGACTTGGAACAAAACTAATTAGATTTTTATTCATTATCAAAGTTGAAAAGGTTTGACTGAGAACAAACATAAATAGACTTATATTTTTTTGAGGTAAAATAGACTTATATTTATGATGAAAGGAAGTATCTATTTATGTTGGGGACCCCTTTAGGTTGAGGATCCCTAATTAATGATTGTGCAATAACAGAAACAAGCTTGTTATGCTATTGCATGTACACTGGGTCACAAATTGAGGTGATATTCATTTTGTCCCATCCAGAGCTAGCCATGTGCGAGTTGTCACATAAATTTTGTTTTCAAATGTTGTCCCACATGTAACAAATCTTCCTTGGCACCTGCAAATTAAATGTTGTATCCACATGAACTGCCTTGTTTTGTGATGTCATTTATTGCGATGTTTCATATTTGTAATTTGTGTGGGTAGATTTTTGTGTTGTACGGGCTGCAAACATTTTCCTCTGTACCTGCATAATCAGTTCTCTGCTAATTTAATTCTTCCTTATGGCTTCCTTCAGATGGGGTGCTGCTCCTGCAAGGAAATCTGGTATGACTGTTCTAGGAAAAGTCCCAAAACCGATTAATTTACCAAGTGTGAGGTAACAGTTTCGCTATTAGCTTCTTGTAGCAAATCCTTAATTCTGTAAAATTTTTTGTATGTGGATTGATTTGGTTATTGCTTATGAAGGTCGGAAAACAATGGTCTTGATCCCAACCTGGAAATTGTTCCAAAGTAAGTAGACATTCTTGTTTGGTTCGTAAGTGTTGATATAACTCGATGTTTTTTTATGTTTAAGATGATCTCAATGTTTTCCCATAATTAGTATGCCACGAAACTTTTGTTTCAATGTTAGGGGCACCCTCACATGGGGCAGCAAAGCACCTTCTGCAACACCAAATGCATGGGGTTCCTCATCAATTATGTCTACCAAGAATGATGGAAGTTCCAGTTCATCCAGCCACTTCAATGGCCGGCCCTCCTCTGGGGGCGGCTCAAGGCCATCAACAGCTGGAAGTGAATCACTTGGTTCACCCAATGCTTGGGGTCCAAATTCTCGCCCATCTTCAGCATCAGGCACATTCCCATCATCTCATGTACCAGTGGCTACAAATCGTCCCCGAAGTGCGGAAACAAGACCAGGAAGTTCACAGCTTTCTCGATTCGCTGATAGTGCTCCAGATAATATGAAAGCATCGATAAGGACTATTGATAGATCGGTAATTCTGCAGACCTACAACTCAATCTAGATTGGGATTCAGTACATCCTTCTTTTCATATTTGTGTTTTTTTTTAACTATGTAGGGATCTTCATCACATGGGCATGGTTTTACTCTAAGTACTGGTGATTTCCCAACCCTTGGCTCTGAAGTTAACAGTCAACGAGGTACTTTGTGCAACATAAGATATGTTCTATAGTTTTTATGTCTGCTCCTGCCAAATTGTTTTTGTAGTTTTTATGTTTAGCATGTCAAATTGTGAGCTGTCTTTAAAACATTTACATAAATACAAGGTAAATGCTAGCATTGGTAAACTATTTTTGGCAAAAATGGTTTATTGACTTTGCCACAATTTGTTTTTGTTCAGACTTCTTTGTCTACGACTGCTAATATTATCTACTTACTTTATGTATAAAGATAAGAAAAATCCTCCTTACACGTCTTTTTATTCTAGGCCATAGTTCGAAAGGGCGCCCAACTTCTAGTTCTGGTAAAGAGGCACCGCAAGTGGAACAAGTGAAGAGCCTAACAGCTGGTATGGTAATTTCATAATTACATCATCGGTCGATAACATTCACTGCTGTTGGATACATATAATTGTCTTATTGTAATCGGAAATATCTTATGTGCTAGGAAACGCTGAAGTGATTTCGTCATCCAATAATCATGCTGTTGATATCATGAAGACAGAGCAGCATGCCCACACTGGAGGTGCTCCTGCCCCTGTCACAAGTCTGCCAACTGAGGGCCTGCAGCCACAACCATATCCACAAAATTTTCATATGCCTCCTCCACAGTTCGATTCATGGCGTGCACCTCATGGTCAACCCCCCGAGGGAATGTGGCATAGAGGAGCAGCACCAGGTGGACCATACAGACCTGTAGGCCCCCCTGGCAGTTTCCCTGTCGAACCATTTGGTTATTATGGTCAGTTCCCACCCAACTCTGAAGCCGCAGCAAGGCAGGGGTCAGGGCATGGTGGATATCACCCTAAAAATGGTGATGTGTATCATCCTATGCCTCCTAATTCCTATATTATGAATCAGCCTGTTATTCCAGTCAGAACAGTTTATCAGGGTCCAGTGCCTTATGATGGATATTATGGCCCTCGAGCAAATTTCAATAATGCCAATGTGAGGGATCCTAATTTTGTTGGAGGTCCTCGTCAACCTGGAGTATTGAATCATTTTCCAAATCAGAATGACAAGTTCCACCCTGGACATTCTCAAAGCAGACCAGACAAACATGAAACGGTTCTGAGGGAGCAGCTGGAACCTGATAAAGTAAATGTGTTTCGTCGAGGACAACCTGGGAGTTTACATGATAACCCTGATCGCCTAGGAGGTTCCCATGAATTTGAAAGGAATGTGAAGCCAGCACCGCCACTTCTTCCGCATCCTGATGGAAACCGGACTGATATGAACATGAGGACAGATACAAGGGACACCTATGGTGAAAGAAATAGGGTACTTACAAAGTCGGTGCCTAACCAGAGAGGTCCCGTTGGTACGGACCATTCATCTGTTTCTCAAAATGCACATTCCCATCCCAGGGAAACTGGTGATGGCACTGTGCGCAAGAAATTCAAGGAGGATAGTTCAGTTACACTTGATCAGCAACCTGTCATTAAGAAGAATACAGCTTTAATAGAGAAAATTGAGAGTTTGAACAACAAAGCCAGAAATGTTGATGCACGTAATGTTCCAGAACCAGCTTCTTCCAAGGAATTCAAGAAACAGCAAAAAAGCACTGATATTTCATCTACTGCTGTCATTACTGGAGCTTGCACTTCTGACCGGGTGACTTCTGTTTCTCATATCTCTCCTGTGGTGCAGAGACTACCAAATGTGCCTAGCGAGGGTGCAGTTGTTGGACCGGCACACTCACAGTTAACTGAATTTAGCAAAGCTGGAAAGCTGGGTGATTCAATTAATGATCGTGCACATAGGAGAGGTGATTCTTTAAGAAACAGTCACCATGGTCCTTCTAAAGACAGACTAGCTAATAAGTTAGCGAGTCATGGAAGGGGAGAAAGTTCCACTGCTGATTCATTACCAGTAGCTGATCTGAGGAATAACATTCAGCATGGCCAACCAGCTGAGAGTGCTTCACAGCTGCAACCTGTGATCTTACCTGATGATATGCCAGCTTCACTTGATTATGAGTCCCAGGTATATTTGCAGATTTGTGATATTCTTACTAGTTGTATGGCCACCATTCTTATCTTCTAGAAGTTTCTTATTGCAATTATCTTTTTTGCCACTATCTCTGAAATTTTTAATCCAATGAAACCTCGCTTATCAAGTGCGTATGAAAAAAAGTCAATTAGAAAAGTATGCTACGTGCTGCAGCATTGCCATTGCTTCAAGTTATAATATATTATCCTACCTTGTCTATTTGTATCTGGGATTCCAGTTGGAATTCATATCACAGGACAGTTGTTGCGCCATAATCAACTAATGACTAGCTTTTGCTAATTAAGACATATTGGTCTGCTTTTATTGCCTGTGGAATTTCTTAAAGTAGTGAGGTTACTTGAATGATGTTGATTGCTGATTAGTGTTGTATTTGTTTTTTTCCTCCCAATTCAGCGTGCAAAAATGAAGGAGTTGGCTGCAGAACGTGCAAAAAAGTTGAAAGCTGAGGAGGAGGAACGGATTAAGAACCAAAAGGCAAAAGCTCTCGCGAAATTGGAAGAACTGAACAGACGATCATCAGTTCTTCAGAAGAAATCAAATGATACAAAAGTAGAAACTGATGATGCGCATGATGATAAGCAAAAGGCTGGACCTGATATGACTGCTAAACTTGCCACTTCAGTTGCTGAACCATGTGATGTTACTGCATCTGACAATCTTATTGTTCTTCCACCTCCTAATGATCCCAAGCATACTGTGGTTCATGTACAGCCCCAGACTACTGCACTATCACATACTTCAGATGGTGGCAAAGACCCTGCTGCTCATTCCACCTCATCCTCAGTCAGGAACACACAGATCAACATGAATCATGTTGGGCAGAAGAGTATCTCACAGTCTCATGACACCAGCGTTCCAAAGCCTAAGCAGGGTTACAGGAAAAGGCATGTTGTTTCAGAGGAGAAAAATTCTAGCGAGAAGCCAATCGTTTCGATAAGCACTGGGAATGCCAAGAAAAATGCTGAGGTTCCTGTGGACACAGCAACAGCTGTTGCACCACATGATGATCCCCCAGCTCAGAACAAGAAGGGTGCCCGGCATTTGAGAAATAAGAAAAAGGTGGATGATGCTCCAGTTACTTCTAAACATCCACCTACAGTGTTTAATGAGCAGAATACAATGAAAGTCCCTAGTGAGCCAAAGACACATACTGGTGGTGTGATCATCAGTAGCTCTATAGTTCCCACTGAAGGTACTATTGTAACTGTGGGAAGTATAACTGTGGGTGGAATATCACTTGCATCTCTAAATCAGAATCGTGTTAAATCACCAGATGGACCACATAATACAGAAAGTAGCCGACCAAGACCTCAGCAAGCAAAAAGATCCGGAAAACATCAGCATGGTGTTCGGGCTGTTGAAAAGCCACTTGGGAATGAAGGTGTCTTGTGGGCACCAATTAAGCCACCAGTGCAGAATGAGCAGTCTGATGGAGCCATGCGGAATGCAGCAGCAGCTGACCCCACTGCTGGGAAGACCTCCAATGATGGGGAGAATGTTACTAGAACAAAGAGGGCTGAAATGGAAAGATATGTTCCTAAGCCTATGTCCAAAGAGCTGCAACAGCAGAATCTGGGTCATGATAAGGAAGCAATCGATAACTCCAGTGCTGCTAAATTAGATGCTGCAGCCGAACCCAAGAAATTGGAGGACAAGAAAACTAGCAAGGGGCATGGGAAGTCTAATCCTTCTTGGCGCAGAAGGAATACTGATGAGTCATCTTTGGTGGTACCAAATTCTATTGAGCAAGCAGACAACTCTCATGAATCAAAGGAAGTTCAGAAGTCCACCAATCAGAATCAGCCAGTTGAACCTGGCAAGCAAGAAGATAAGCAGTTAAAATCCAAGGCAGATGCTGCTGCTGAGAGCAACTCAGCTCGAGCTCAAACAGTTCCCTTATCTGTCAATGCTGTAAAAGAACATAGTGCAGCTAACAGGCAAAGACGACAGCATGTTAAGGCTCAAAGAAACGAAGCAAGTAGCTACTCAAATGAGAGCAAAGATAGAGAGGGCAGGACTGACTTTGTCTATCAATCAACAACCCCAGCCATGGATTCAAACTCATCCGAACACAGGAGCATGCCAAGATCTGATGTGAAAAGCAGCGGGTCAGTTTCACATTCTAGAACGCACTGGAAGCCTAAATCCAACTCCCATCCTCAGAACAGCTCAGATGGCAACAATGCTGTTGAAGGGCAAGTGGGTACCCATGGAGCTAGGGTTGAGGTGAACAGCTTCAAAGGACCTGATAGTTCTACCTGTCAAGACAGCCGCAGTAGTAAACCTACAGAAAGGAATGATGGCATCGATGAGAAGTTCACACACAGTGAACAGGAGAATCTGACACGGGTAGATGGTAACCAGAAAGGTGAGACAGAACAGGAGCCGGTTAATCCTTCACCACGTCGCCAGGGCCAGCATAACACAAGGTACCACAGAGGTGGCGGGGCACATAGGGGAAGGGGTGGTTATGATGCTGGGAGGCCAAGCCATGGCACAAATGCGGAACGGCGGAGGGGTGGCAGTCATCTTGAATACCAGCCAGTCGGATCCCACAGTAAAGCTACAGACTTCCAGCAGAACCCGAGTGTTGAAGAACGAACCGAGGTGCCTCCCGCTTCTGGTCCGGCTTTCAGGGAGCGGGGCCACAACAGGGGGCCACGTCCAGCAGGCCACTTCGTCAGGCGAAACCCAGCTCCTGCGCCAGCTGCTGACTCTTACCAAGATGAATAATCTTCCACCGCTCCCACGACTGCTGAGCTGCAGGAAGTCGCTCTCTTCTGATATCTCAACAATCAGGTAGGTGAATGTGGTATTTTTGTGACCTGTACAGGGATCATGTCCTCCAATCTCCATCCCGCCATGTCTAACATGTTCTGGGGCTGGCAGGTTGGACGTGCTCGGGCTGGCGGCAGATGCTCGTCGTCTACGGTGGTGAGCAGTAGTAGTAGGATCATGTAATGATAATAGTCTTTGTTCCCCAGGGCCGTTGGGCCCTCGCGTGTGGTTGTCAATTGTTCCGTAGGACATCCCCTTTGGTGAGATGCGATGTTGGAATGTGTACTGACGGAGTTGAGTTGTGTTTGAGAACTGGGTTTAAATGTTGTTAGCTCGTGATGCTAATGGGAACAGAAAGTGTTCGTTTTTGCTCAGCTTATGGCCCCCGCGTGTTGGGTGATTTGTTGTGCCCGGGTTGCGGAAGATGAAAGCATGCTCTCTTTTCCTTTTGGTTTGTTTGTTGGTGGTGTCAGTGGTATTCATTCAAGCTAATGGTTCCTTTGGGTCCACGGGATCCTGGTAATCTATCAGATGCAGCGTTCGATTTGAGAAATGGACGCTGATAATCTCATCCGTTTCCATGCTAAACTTGTTCATCATATATGTAGTCGCACGAATGCAGCTAAAAACTTAGTACATCTATACAATTACACGTGAAGGTTGCGAGTAACGCAAATAAAAAGAAGGCGAGAGAGTTTGGTATGGTGGAAGTGTGAACTTTGCTTGTTCTTGCGGGAAGCAGGTGAGGTAGTAACGACGGGGAACCCACCCAACCTCCCATGATTCCATCGACATCACCAACATCGGGTTGCATGGTTTCCAACGCCCATCGATCACCGGCACACCAGGCCATCCGTCCATCCACCCCGCGCACGACCGCTCAACGGGTGAGGCGCCCTGCGTTGAACGCTGGCCCTGCCGTCTCCGAGACGCGGAGACCGGCTGTGCGCGCAGAAGAGATTGGGATGCACGTTATCTGCCCAGTAAAAATACTGAATTGGGAAAGACTAAGATTTAGTTCTCAAATTGGGAGTGGCAAAGTTTGCATTTTGCTATAAATATGCAACTGTAGCATTTTGTTTGTATTTATGAATTATTATCCAAACATTGACTAATTAGGCTCAAAAGATTCGTCTCGCAAAGTACAACAAAACTGTACAATTAGTTTTTGATTTCATCTACATTTAGTACTCCATGCATGTACCGCAAGTTTGATGTGATAAGGAATCTTCTTTTTGCATAGTGCCAAAGTTGGGAAAAAGAGGAACTAAACAAGGCCTAAGACATGGCACGAGTAGAGAGTAGTGCAGCCACATCCGTAGCATGGTACCGTTAAGTTTTAGAGGCGTACGACACCAACCCTCCTACACTAAATCAAATTAGAATGAGTCATTCTGAGTATGAAGAACGACCGTTGAGAAAACACCTTCTTTTTTCTCTGTGTCACGACTTTATCGTTGAATATGCGTTTATAAATTCTATAAATGGGTCTTTTCATGGACCATTTTTCCAGCATTTATCACACTTACCCTCCTACACTAAAATCAATTTTATAATTAGTGATTATGGGTACGAATGACCGTTGAAAAAGCTCTTTTTTCCTCTGTGTCACTACTTTGTCGTTGAATTGTAGATACGAGTTGGCATTATCCTCAAGTCAAAAGTTCATCTTTTGTGAAGTCAAAAGTTATACAGGAAGTCAAGAAAAAAAAAGAGGTGAGAACAAACCAGGACTCATGTGCCACTTTTAGCTTCCAACGACCCAAACCAAGGGATAAGTTGTGCTAGTAGCTAGGTACCGACAAGGAGCTAATATAGCCTACGGTTTTTGCTAGTCTATTTGCTCTATCAATTTATGATTCAACTTTAGCGATGAGATATATATGCTATTAATATTGATTTTCCTCCAAGCCATAACAATAGAAAACAATGACGGATGCAACGTATGAACCTAACCGGGGCTCCCTTTTCTTCCTTTTTCTTTTTCTTCCTTCCCTTCCCTCCTTCCTCAAAAAATCATAGAGGTGCTCAATAGGGGTTCCACTATCTAAGAGGTGGTAGGGGGGCTTGAGCCCTCGCCCCACCGCTAGATCCACCTCTGAATAGAAATGGCAATTGGATAGTCAAAAAATCTTCGAAGAGGACGGATCAACCTCAAGTTAGAGCCTACCTTCGTGAGGTAAGAAAGACACCCTCTCTCTCATATATACTCGCACATGGTGTAACGAGACAGCTCGGTTAACCGATGGATTAGGTGATGCTCCTAATAATCTTTCGTGACTACAGTAAAATTATTTTAAAAGGAAAATATTGCCGCTGCCCTGTTATCTGTGCCACATGTCCTAAGTTCAAATGTTTGTGCTTGCCTGTCAGCCCGTGTGGTACGTTACCACTCACCGCACCAACCCAAACGGTCCCAACGCAACCAGATCCCATCCACCTGCAGCCAAACCAAACCAGCCGGGGCCCACATCCCAGTGACCGAAAGAAACCCGCAGCCGCTTCACCACCGGCGGGCGCCTCTCGTGTCTCGTCTCGGCCGGCCTCGCTATATAAGCCGCCCGTCGCGCCCGCGCCGCGGTGGCAGCGCACGGCGCACACGAGTCCCGACGTCGCCGTTGGCCACCCCGTCCGAACGCTCGCTCACCGCTAGAGCTCTCCACCAACCCACCTGCTCCCCCCCCCCCCCCCCCCCTCGGCTTTCAGAAGCCTCGGCGAGCGGCGGCGATGGCGCGGAAGAAGATCCGGGAGTACGACTCCAAGCGCCTCCTCCGGGAGCACCTCAAGCGCCTCGCCGGCATCGACCTCCAGATCCTCTCCGCGCAGGTCATTCCCTGTTTTCTTCCTCTCTCTCCCGCCGCGCTGCAGCCTGCTGCTTGCTGGATCGGCTCGTGATCTGGGGGTATTGGGAAGGTCAGTCGGCGGATCTCAGCGGCGCCGGGCGCGGATCCTGCCCTCCGGCGCGCGAGGGGTTCGATTGGATGGGCAATTCTGGCTTCTTGGGATGAGGTGTGGCTCTGGGGGCGTGTGGAGTGAGTACTTGTGCTGGGAGAGACTAGGTGGGCGCAATTTACGCTCTGAGACTGGGAGTTCTGAGCTCGAGCAGTTGTTGGTGTTTCCTGCTCATGATTGCAGTTTGAAGCTGTTGCAAACGTGCAACTCTTCTAGGCTTGCAGTAGTTGCTTTGCTGTTTGTTGGTAGTTTAAGATTCCGGAGTGGACGAAGACCTCGGCTGGGCAGAAGCCAACCGCAGCTATTTGATTTGAGAGTCATGATTGTTGTTGTTGTTGTTAATTGGTGCTAAAATTTGCTGGAAACTTTCTGGGCAATGGAATTCTGTTGTGTACTTGGGATTTTGACACGGTACTTTTTGTACGGATCATGCGGGAATTAGATTTGAAACAATTGCAATGCACTATGCTGCAAGAGCTGCTGTTTGCAGTAATATGCGGTAGAATGCTTGTCTACATAACTTTTCACCACCGCCGTTTCCAATTAATGATTTAATGAACTGATAATGTTTTGGTTGGACGAGTCAAATGATGCTCAATGCGTAGTTATCCAAGACATGTGTGGCCTGTCCGAAGATATGTTTATGACCTGATCCATTGTGACGTACGAATATTGGATATGTTATATTACTGAGACCCATCTTTTGTTTATTGTGTGTATGATTGGCCCATTAGTTATTCGTTGTTAGTTGGTGAAAGCTGGCTAGTACTTTGGCTGGGAATGTTCAATTCCTCTTCCTAGTTTAGAGAAATGTTGAAGTCATAATAATTGGTTTGCTATAATGGATTTGTAAGGTGCAGTGCTGCTATGATCCAGAGTCTCAACATTCACTAGGCTGTGATACTTTAAGTAATAGTATCTCTAATTTGCTCTGATAAATTGGATCTGCATCAAACACTGGTACTTCATTGGTTAATGCTAAAACATTGTGTTGGTTTTCAGTCAGCAGATAGCAACAGGAAATTCATGATCTTTATGTGGTTTCTCTTGGGTAGGTGGGCTTGCTGAGTATTTTACATTAGCTGGGTTTGTTGGTTGTAGAAACACAGATTGAATTTGATTGAGCGGAATGCTTCAACTTTTTTTTTCTTGAACCAAATGCTTCAAGTTTTGATGCTCTATAGTAGTTAACTTTTCTCTCTCAAAAGCATCCCTGTTTCTGAATATTCGTCAGGATGAATTTGACTGAATGTCAAGTATGCTTATTTGTAGGTCACACAATCAACGGACTTCACTGAGCTTGCAAACCAGGAGCCATGGCTCTCATCTATGAAGTTGGTCGTGAAGCCTGACATGCTGTTTGGTAAGCGTGGGAAGAGCGGACTTGTGGCCCTCAACCTAGACCTTGCCCAAGTTCGCCAATTTGTTAAGGAGCGGTTGGGAGTTGAGGTAGTGAAAAACAACATTTTCCCATGCTTCCCCAGTACAAGCTTGATTGTTAAAGCTATTTATAATCTGTATGGGTTTGCTCGTGTATCTTAGGTTGAGATGGGTGGCTGCAAAGCTCCAATTACAACCTTCATAGTTGAGCCGTTTGTGCCCCATGATCAAGAGTACTACCTTTCAATTGTATCAGAAAGGCTTGGCTGCACCATTAGTTTCTCTGAGTGTGGAGGTATTGAGATTGAGGAGAACTGGGACAAGGTTAAGACAATCTTTCTTCCCACAGAGAAGCAAATGACACCTGATGCATGTGCTCCGTTGATTGCCACCCTGCCACTGGAGGTGAGCTATTGCCCTGTTACTTGCCTATTTATCATATCATTTATTTTGTTCCCTGCAGGTTTGAACTTGTTACTGCTGGTAGTTTTTGGATTCTTGATTAACCATCAACGCTCTATTGATTCTCAGTGATGATTCATGTTTGAATTTCAGGTCCGCACAAAAATAGGTGATTTCATTAGAGGTGTATTTTCTGTTTTCCAAGGTACCTCACCCATGCTTTCCAAAGGCAGACAGTTTGTAATTGTTGATTTTCCGGTCTCTACAATATGATGATCATTGATTCTTTTGGCAGACTTGGATTTCTCATTTCTTGAGATGAACCCATTTACCTTGGTAAATGGTGAACCATATCCTCTGGATATGAGAGGAGAACTAGATGACACAGCCGCTTTCAAGAACTTCAATAAGTATGATTCAGGCTTTTGATGTACCTCACAGATTCTTATTATCTCCTGCATACTAATCACTTTTTTTATGTGAAAAGGTAGAGGGTTTCCTACTGTATCTCCAATCATAATGATCATTGTTTTCATGTACAGGTGGGGTAACATTGAGTTCCCTCTACCTTTCGGAAGAGTTCTCAGTCCCTCAGAAAGCTTTATCCATGAACTGGATGAGAAGGTATATTCATGTGAAATTGGACACCTGATATTCCTTTTCACCCTTTCCCCTGTCTGCATTTGTATATGGATTAACATGTGTTGACAGTTCTGTATGTTCCATCTGATTTTAGTAATGAACCATTTTCCTTCTTTCAGACAAGTGCTTCTCTGAAATTCACAGTATTGAACCCAAAAGGACGCATTTGGACAATGGTTGCAGGTGGTGGTGCTAGTGTCATATATGCTGATACGGTAAGCCTGAATTTCTGGCAAACCCTCCTTCAAGTTACTTTGCACCTTTTGATACCTTCTCTCGATAACTTCATATTTGTCATAAAATGGATTTCTAAAAGGAACTTATATTTAACAATAAAATGTGCCATCTGTGAAATGTATGGCGGAATAATCTCACAGTTCCTCTTGCATACCAGGTTGGAGATTTGGGTTATGCTTCAGAGCTAGGAAATTATGCAGAGTACAGTGGAGCTCCCAACGAGGAGGAGGTTCTGCAGTATGCTAGAGTGGTTCTGGATGTAAGAACAGTAAAGAACCTTTCAGCTATCTGTCTATTCTGCTCATTACTTTTATTTGTCATGAATAATGTTTGAATCCTTTTAGTGTGCTACTGCTGATCCTGACGGTCGCAAGAGAGCCCTTCTCATTGGAGGAGGTATTGCTAACTTCACTGATGTTGCTGCCACATTTAGTGGCATCATTCGGGCTTTAAGAGAGAAGGTAAATTGGACCGCATGGTTTGATTGCTGTTCAATTTCACAACCACTCCCACCTGTCTCCATTTAAAACCTTCACCAATCCCATTTGTTTTTACCTTCCAAATCTGGTTCCAGGAATCCAAATTGAAGGCCGCAAGGATGAACATTTACGTCCGGAGAGGCGGTCCAAACTACCAAACCGGACTCGCGAAAATGCGCACTCTTGGTGCGGAACTTGGTGTCCCAATTGAGGTATGATTGCACATTCTTCTTTCACAGAAACGCCGTACATGCCGTTTCCTGAAATGAAATCACCGGGATCAGCTCCATGCCTCCATCCCCATAACAGATGACCTGACTATGCTTAAAAAAACTCGTTGCAGGTGTACGGACCAGAGGCGACCATGACTGGGATCTGCAAGGAAGCCATTGAATGCATCATGGCCGCGTAAACCACGGTATAGTTTCTCCCATTGCAGTTGCACCCGTTTTGCACCAGACGTTCAATGTAAGCGATTGTTCGAGTGAAACAGAGAACGATCATTGTTGTGAGTAAACTCTACCTTTGTAACACAGTTGCGCAATAATCAAGATCTTGGCTTGGGACGTGAATGTGTAATGCAGTTGTGGTGATCCACCGGATTGCAGTGTTCCTGGCCGTGCTGGCATCCTATACCGTCTCTGTTCTTTCGAGTGAAACAGAGAACGATCATTGTTGTGAGTAAACTCTACCTTTGTAACACAGTTACGCAATAATCAAGATCTTGGCTTGGGACGTGAATGTGTAATGCAGTTGTGGTGATCCACCGGATTGCAGTGTTCCTGGCCGTGCTGGCATCCTATACCGTCTCTGTTCTTGTGTCGTGTGTTTCAGTGTGTTGGAGCCTTGTGCTGTGTATTTCTCGGTTGAGACTCTACGGTTGTAGCCAGGCAAGGTCCTGAGATTTTGGGGGCCAGGGACCGAAATTATATGGGACCTTTTAATAATTAAAAATGTTACTCCTTCCGTCCTAAATTAGGATTCGTTTTCATTTTTCTATGTATATTGCTTTTGTTATACACCTAGATATATATTATGTCTAAATACATAGCAAAAGTTATGCATCTAAAAAGTCAAAACGAATAGTAATTTGAGACAGGGAGGGAGTAAGAAACACTCAAGATGCATAAAAAATATTCATATCAAAACAATGTATATATATTACCTTAAAAGTTTCTCTTAACATTTCTAGATGCAAAATCATTGGTGATTGTATCAAAATCAATCTTATCCAATAATCTCTTCTTGACACATTTCTAGATGACATGTTAGTGCTTTTTACTGAATATAAAAGAAAAATACAATTAGTCGTGGGTGTCAATGATTTAGAGCAAATATCTGGTGTCCTAGTTGCTTTTGATTGGCTAATTAGTGCACAAGAAATTGGATATTTGGATTGGACGAACTCCTCCTTTACTTGCTCAATGCTGCTCGGTGGGCTAAGAATTAAAGAAAAATGTGGCACCTGTTTTTTTATCAGTGGCACATCAAATACTCAAATCATGCATGTACTTATGGCGCGGCATGTACAACTCATTGACTCATATACCTTCTCTGTATACATACCTGGGCACCCCCTCCCCCCCCCCCCCCCCCCCCCACACACACACACACGCACACACGCACACACGCACAAGGAACGGGCCTAGTTGCAGCCGGTGCTGCATTTACCTTTTCTTCCTCTCAAGTAAATGCAGGATACTTTATATTATTATTAGATAAAAACTCCTTAAAAAACCTTTGTTTCTTCTTCACAAATTCATGGTACTCTATGCGTGGTTCCTTTTCTTTTTTGAGATGGAAAAAGTTTCCATGAAACAAAGACAGGTAATATCAACCGTTGTCAAAGAGATTACATCGGAGGGTACATTGTCAGACCCAAAGTTAGCAAAAACTGGTCCTAACTTTATATCCAACTCGACAAGAACATGAACAACATTCCCTTCAAAAAAAAAGAGAACATGAACAACATATAATTGCAAGTGTGAGGGTTATGCAAAATAATACTCCTTCAATCTCAAAATGACAAAGTATAGGTCGTCCTACTTTTATCCCAAAATAATACTTCTCTAACTTTTAATCAAGTTTAAAAAATACACCAACATCTATAATATCAAATTAGTATTTTTTTGTTAAAATCCACATTAAAATGTGTCTTCGTAGTGCATCTATTTGATTAGATGCCATATATTTTTCTATAAACTTGGTTAAAGTTGAACTTGATTTAAGAAAAAAAGCAAATCAAGTTACATTTTTGAAATGAGGGAGTAGTTTTTTAAAGATTACTATATGCAAAATAATAGTACATTCGAAGAAAAGGCTACATCCAATTTTGTATGGTGCTAGATCCACACCGTAGATCGGACGGTGCACGCACCCTTCAGGCCTGACAGTCTCTACTAGTCTAGTCAATCTGTTAGCCGGCACGGCCAGCAGAGACCAACGTGCTCGTCGAGGCATCGAACCGCATCGAACCCGAAGGAGATTCCCCGCGGCGCGGCGAGCAGGAGCAGGGGGAAGCCACAGCCAGCCTCGCCTCCGCCATGGGGATCGGCTACGTGGTGGGCGTCCTCGGCGGCGCCATCCTCGCCCACGCCGCCTACGCCACCATCCAGTGTACGCTCCATCCCCCTCCTCTCCCCTACCTTCGCCGCGCTCCGACCTAAATTTGCTCTGGATCTTCGGTTTCCGCGGGCCGCC
Organism: Setaria italica; assembly: GCF_000263155.2. Lineage (NCBI taxonomy): Eukaryota > Viridiplantae > Streptophyta > Magnoliopsida > Poales > Poaceae > Setaria > Setaria italica. The sequence continues at coordinate 42,575,016 of NC_028452.1, read as the reverse complement.
ACCTCTGATTTCCCGTGTGGTTCTAGCTTGCGTTCCCGTTTGGTGGTTTCCCGGTTCTCCGGCGCCAGCCGCGCGCTCGGATCGGGCCCGCCGTCGAGCTCTGGGTGGATTTGGGGGAGGGGTTTAGATCTAGTCAGTTCATTGGTTCATGAGTTTTGTGATCCTGGTGCTCTCTTCATCTGCCGGCTGGAGGCTGCGGGTTGATTTTCAGGATAGTAGTAGACTAGTATGACGAGTTGGCTTTATCTGCGTGGCAGTCCCGGCGAGCTTTCTGTATAATAATTATCTTGAATCGGGTGCTGTTGGTGACTAGGTTTCATGGATTGACGTTTCCTGTGTTGCTGCAGATCGCACGGTGCTGAAGATCACGGAGGAAGAGTTCACTCGGCCACCCATGGATGTAAGTATGCTCAGAACTGGGCAATCCTTTTTTTTACCTTTGCCCCAATCTTTGTGATGCAGTGGAATTTGGTGGCTAGACATTTGCTCTCTATCTACCTTGGTAACTTAGGGTGGTGCCCAGAAGTGGGGATTTGGTGATGTATAGGTGTAGACTATGGTTTACGGATTGTACAAAGATGTGTACTTTTACTGTCAGTCAGTGTTTCAAAGGCGTCGCCTAGGCGCCCAGGCGGTCCTAGCTCGCCTTGGGAAACCGGTCCGCCTTGTCGCCTAGGACGCCTAGGTGATAAGGCGTGCAAAGATTTCCAAGGTCGCCTTATCGCCTTTAAAACACTGCTGTCAGTGCGTGCCATCTAGGTTGTTTATAGTGACACAGTAAGTTAGCGTCATCAGGGGCCGGTTGTTCTAGGCAGTGCACAAACACTGCTGTCAACGTGAGTAGTTGAGTACCCTGCACCCGTGCTGTGTAACAGTTGTGTAAAACACTTTCACCTTTACCTTCTCAATACCAAGACATGGCAAAGAAAATGTGATTTATATTAGTTCAGAGGCTAGAAGTTTTCTGCCAGTACTGAAAAATTTGGGCATGCTTATGAGAAGAAGTATCCTGACGTGCTTTAGCTCCAAAGATTATGTAAAACATTTTTGTTTCTAGCTCCTAGTTTTGTTTTTACCAACCAAATTGGTGCGTTGCTTTATCTAATGTTTGCTTCTGACCGTACAGGTGATGATTGAGTTGCTCCTGGGGTTGGCCTTGTGCATGTGGGCAGGCCTTGCTGTTCCAGCAAAGTTTTGCTCGGTGCTTCCACATTCTGAGGAGAATAGGTGAGCCTATTTGGTGTTCAGTACTGTGTTCGATTGTTCGAGTCCTGAACTTGTGACGTCGTGGTAATTTAGCTGGTTGTCATGAAGTGGCTTTGAAGATATTGCAATCTAAGAAAGTTGAAACTGGGTTCTTTCCCAAGTTATAATCGGGAAATTTTGGAACACAGAGCTAGCAAACAGAGTTACAGAACGTGGGACTTTATACCATTGCTTTAGCCATGTGATCAGAATAAATTTTGGAACTGGGAGCTAGCAAACAGCTGAGTTTATTGCCCAGGACTATAGTAAATTGCAGTCTCATGGGCTAATTTCGACCTAAAATACAAGAATGCACAACTGTTTGCAGTGCATCGTCCATTGGTGATTCTATCAATAGGAAATAATGATGAAAGGCTAAATGCTGTAACATATTTGAAATTGGCAGATTCATTCAAACATCAATTGTTAGTCATTCAACATTGGGTTCATTTCACCATAGCATACCCTGACTGCATTGCACTTAATTTTATTCAATGATGGCTGTATGGCACCTGACAGGTGACAGTTTTGTATATTGAAAGAGGGAGAAGCATATTTTCATAATATATGTGGGAGGCTATAGCATGACATCAAATTTAGTTTCGTGTTGAAAGTTTTATTAATTTTATCACTATTAGGACTTGATACAGTGTTACTATTTTGTAAACCTATAACTGTCTTGCTACGTGAACCTACTGCTTGCTCTGATTCCAGTTACTTGAAATATCTATTTTAATAGTGTTATTTAGCAATGACTTGTAACAAAAAAAACCCCTCTTTAAGTTCTGGCACTTGCTCTCTTTTTCTTTGGGGGTCATTTCGATGTTATTTTCGGTCATAGATAGCTGAACTGTACCATAGTACTGGATACCTGAAAGCCACTAGCCCACTAGGTGGTTCTGGACTTGTGTGGTTGGGGTATACGAATAAGGATCCTTCTCATTCATGCTTTTATTCTCCTATGCTTAATCAAGGATCAGAGATTTACTTGTATCCTTGTTATCAGAAAGAGTTGAACCTACATTGAGCTTTCTATTGGATTATCTAATTTGATGAACCCTGGTTGTGTAGGGGGTATCGACTTACATTGAGAAGAGTTCTGCTGTTGTGGGTCTCTAATACATTTGCCACCATGCTTGCAGGATCGTCTCGCTCCCGGCTAACCTGGATTTCATGATCTTCAACCACCGCGGGAGAGCGCTGCCGTCCGACCCAGACCTAAAGCTGAAGACATAGACACACATCTCTTCAGATTTTGTTCTTTTACTTGCCTTGTAACCTTTGATCAGGAGGAGGTTCCAGTTTTTGTGTGTCCATTTGTTTAGGGGAAAAGAACCTTCCCAGACCATAATTAACTTATCTACGATGTAACTCTTAGAATTCGTGGCACTGTGATTCTACAAATTTGTATGGAGGTCACGTAATTCAAGCTTCGGTTGCAGCCTGAGCTGATTCGGTACTGCGTGATGCGTGAATCATCATCACTCATCAGCTAATCACTTGCCAGCTGATCATGGTAACTAGTAGAAAAGCTTTCTTACGCCTACCTTCCAACGGGTATGAAATATCTGATCGGTCAGCCAGTGTGTCCAGCCACACCATTCCGAATTTCCGATGATGATTTTTCTGTGGTCGCAGCAAAGCATGCGCGAGTCGGATGGATCGGAGATCTGAGGAGGTGGCAAAACGGAAGAATCGGGGTGTTTGGATCCCCGGGTTAAATTTTAGCTCCTGTCAAGTATTAAACAACATAGGTTAATTACAAAACTAATTTCACAACCTCTAGGCTAAATCGCGAGACGAATCTATTAAGTCTAATTAGTCCATGATTTGACAATATGATGCTATAGTAAACATTCGTTAATGATGAATTAATTAGGCTTAATAGATTTGTTTCGCGATTTAGCCTAGAGGTTCTGCAATTAGTTTTATAATTAGCTCATATTTAGTCCTCCTAATTAGGATCAAATATCACACGGACTAAACTTAACTGCAGGATCGAAACACCGCGAAGGCGGAAAGAAAAAAGAAACGGGGGGCGCGGCCCACGTTGGAATTGGAATCTCGCTCGCGCTCTCGGCTCTCTCCTCCCCCACCACGGCACGGCGCCCTCGCGCCTCGCCGGCGGGCCCCACCGGGCAGCCTCCCGGCGCCCGGCCCCAGAAAAATCACCCCCTGATACTCCACCTGCTTTCCCTTCCCTCCTCCCCTCCTCGGAGACGAGACGGCGACCGAGCGCGGCGGCACGCGAAAGCGACGCGGCCGCCTCGCGAGCAAAACCCTCGCCTCCTCCCATGTCGGGCCCGAGGCCCGCGCCCGCTGCCAGTCAGAACCCTAGCGTGCCCCAGGCCCCGCCTCGTCCTCCTCCCCCTCCGCCGCCGGTGTCGGCGGCGGCGAGGGCGCGTGAGGAGGGCGAGCTCTCCTCCGGCGCCGACGACGACGAGGTGAGCTTCCGCGCCCCCGGCCCGTACCCTCTCCTGCTTGTCTCGGATCTAGCTGCTTTGCTCTCCTTCCGCTCCCGGCCTCCCCCGCTTCGGCGTTGGCTGGGCCCCGTGTTGGGGGAGCTGCCGCGCTGCAGTTGCTTGCCGCTGACGCTTTGAATCGTCCCCGCGGCTTGGATTAGCGCGGTTGGGGGTGCTTGGTTAGATGCTTCGCGGCCTGCTTGTTTGCAGCTCGACGGATTGTGGGGGCATGGGATCAGTTTTTTGGCAGTGGCGCTGAGATCTAGCAAGGGATAGGGTTTCTAGGATGGGAAACATGCTTATGAGCTCATCGCATTGTTTTAGGAACTTGGACATCCTCGCCTCCTTGGTTTGTTTGAGGGACCTGGATATGCTCGGTTTTAATATGATCTGATTCTGCAGTTATGGCTGAGCTGGATTAAGCTGTAGTGCTGCTTATAAATCAAGATGTACGGGCAAACGGGTTGTTGATGTGTGCTTTCCGTTACTAGTTGCCAAGTCGGTGTTGTAGGTTTGGGAACAGTGCACGGATGGCGGCATGGCGCTCTAAGTGTTGTGGAGTTTCGATTGGTGTATTTATGCACTGAATTTATCGTCTTATTATGCCAGTACTCATGTAGGATGCGCATCATCATGTTTTTGTCACCTGTTCGTGTTGTGTATGTATATATGTACGTCTCGACGCATTTATTGCCCATTCGTGCGCTTAGATTAACGTTTGTCACTTTTCGTTCTCATTAAATTGCCCTGAGCAGGCTCTGCAAACTCGGAGGGCTGCTTCATCCATTCTTCGAAAGTTTGCGGAGGCTGCTTCTCAAGTTCCATCGGCAACTCTCCTTGGTAAAGGTAAGTTCCGACTTCCGATTGGTGTTAAACTGCAACTTTTGTGCGTTTCGTGTTTTGCTTCAGTTTCCTTTCATGGAAGGATGGTCTGCCTCTTATACTGATCCTGCTGCATTGCTTCTTATCTTTTGACTTAGCAGGCGGTAATAGCTTGAGTGTCTCGAATGCTATGGCTCACAAATCAGCTGCTCCAAGTTACAAGAAGGTCATGAGGGGGAATCAAGGGCAATTCAAACCTGGCACGAACCGAAATCTTTCATGGCAGAAGCCTGTGCCAAGTGATAACCTTGTGATAACATTCTCTGATGATGATAGTGGGACCGACTCTGGAAAGACAAAGCAAGATACAGTAAGAGGCAGGAAGGCCACCCCTCAAGGTACACAGAAAACAGGGAATTGTATGCAGACTAGGATCACGAGAGAGGAAGTATCTCAGCAGAAAACTCTTGGTGCAAAGGTAGGACCTACCCATGTGCCTGCTTTTCCATTCACACTCAGAAATGTAGGGGCTGGTAGGGGATCAGGTACCACCTTTTTCAGGAAAGAGCCACCTGTGCGCCAAGTTAATACTCTGAAGTCTAAGCAGAAGGATGGAAATGGTGTAGGAGTACATTCTGCCGATCATAGGTTAGAAAGGTTGCGCCATAAAATTGCTGCTAGAGAAAATGAACTAAAAGGTCAAAAAAGACCTTTAGCCCCTGTTGCTATGAAGAATACAGATTTGTCCTCCAACCAGGCAAGGCTGCCATCAGAAAAGATAGGGTTTGAAGCTTCCAACAATGGTGAATGTTCACGCCCTAATAGTCCGTTTGAACATGATGGAAGACCAATTAAAAGGTTGAAGCTCAATCAGCAGCATTCCTACAACCAAGATCACAGTGACTCGGTAACACTTGCACATAGTGGTGGTTCATCAAGGAAAAACACTCTGCAATCTTCTGAAATGGGGGATCACTTTGCAAATGGAATTACCATGAACACTAATGTTGATGAAACAGAGGTCAGAGTCACAACAGAGCTTTCAGGTCAGATGCACAATGGTGGTGCAACTAAGAATCTTCCTCACCACAAAGGTACAGAAGTTGCTGGAAATCATCCTATGATTGAGTTGAATGGCAGGCTTGCAGCAGCAACATTGACTAATACACAAATTATTTCTAAAGATACTAGTGCTTTGATGCCTGCTGCTTCCGCCCAAGCTGGGCAACAGGTATTGCCTGTTGGTCCTTCAGCAGTGTTAGACAGGAGGCCGCACTTGAAACCTGGAGAGGAGGTTAGTTTAACACTCTTGTGTCACTCTACTTGTTTATCCTGTTCTTTAAAATAAATTTAACTGTTGGTGCTTAATGAATGCTATTGCGAACCTGGTAGAATGTCCCTTGTTTGAACTTGAGTTCCTGAGATGCAAATACTGGCAGTTCGGAATCATTAGAAGTTTACTGCTGATTATGCTTAATACCAAACTGAGATGGTTCCTTCTGAGAGCATGTATTTCAGCAGTTCCATGTTTTGATTTGATTGTTGAACTCATTTTAGTTTCTTTTTCTGTAGAGTATTAGTTGTATTCAATTTTGACAGTACACATATATTTTTTGACCAACAGTACACATATATTGAAATAATATAATCTGAATCAGGATGCCAATCTGTGTGTAGAGTAAATGGTCAATTACCCTTTTCTATTTTTGCAGAATGCCCACCAGATGAACTGTAGCAACCAGATAGGCGCAGAATGCCGGAGCACAAGATTGTTCTCGCTCCTTGAAATGGAGGAACTTCAAGAGAAGGAATTGGAGGATGCTCAGGAACACAGAAGAAAATGTGAAGTTGAAGAAATGGAAGCTCTTAGAGCATATCGCAAAGCACAAAGAGCTCTACTTGAGGCAAATGAAAGATGTACAATTCTCCGAAGGAAAAGAGAGATTTGCTCTGCGCAAGTTCATGGTTTAATTGCAGAGAATTCTTCTTTGGTTATACGGAATACTGAAGATGGCCTTGCAATGCCATCCCTGCTCAATTCACAGATTCATGCAAACAGTCAGATGCCTGAAAATCAGGGTGGTAGACACAGCTTGCACCCTGAAGAACCTCCGCAGCAGCCAGTTGATAAACATGAGGCACAGCCACACAGTTCACACTATGATGAGCTTGCTGCCAGCACAGCTGATCCAAACTTTGTGAGTACTGTCAATGATAACAACATGCCTTCGGATTACATGGATGATGATCTTCTCTTCCCCGCTAGGCAAGCAAGATCAGAATGCCCTTTGGATCTGGAGAATCAAATGGAAGAAACTATACATGTATATGCAGAGAACAGGCGAGCTTCTGGTGACAGTGTGCAGGATTATGAACTTTTAGAAGCTTCTTTGAGGTCTAGATTGGTGGAAAGGTTTGGGAAGAAACCATGTCTGAATAGCACTGGTGAAGGCACAGAAGAACTTGCTGTTGGAAAAGTAGCTGCAGAACATGGCAAACAGCCTGCACATGTGCTTCGATTACAGGAAGCAGAGCAGAATGATATGACAACTCCTGAAGGTCATATCACTTTCATTTGTATTATGGACCTCTAAATTCTCTACTTAATGATCTGCATGTGTTGAGGTGTCGTAATGATATACTGATTTACCCTGCGAGTGTTCATTCTATAAGATAATCATTAATATTAATATCTCTGTGATGACTATCGCTGGGCTCTTCAAAATATACACACAACATGAACCACTTTACTAAACTTTACTGACAGTTTTAGTGCAATAATGCTACTATCTTCCTTTCATCATTATGCTGAACTTGCATGGAAATCTATTACAGTTCTAAGTCCTGTAGGATGAAATCATTACTATTTAGAGGCATCAGTTTCTTATGTGCATGGGAATGGAAAGGTCTAACTATACGAACATTTGGGCAAATACATTTGATGTCCAAGTGTGGCTAAAATATTCTGTATCTGCCTTTCCTTTTCTATAAAATGATGAGCATTTCTACACTGCATGCAGGCTTCTGTGTAACTATATTTCATTGTGTTGTACAGGTACAATGGAGCTGGGAAATGATGGTGCTGAGAAGACTGGCGATCTCTCTAATTCTAGCAGTGGCCCTTCAATGGGCAATTGTGATCATGAGGACACAATCTCTTCTCTCAGAGAAATATGCATGCCATCGGGTACAAACAATTTGGCTTTTCCTTCTCCAGCTCCGCAAAATGCCTCTAGACACATCAAGCAGGCGTTTCCTTGGTTTTGTAAGGAGGCTTCAAACTACAAGAATGACTATCTGACCAGTGATACATCATCTGAAGCTACAGAATGTGTACAAGATATGATACAGGACTGTGTTAGAGAGAACACAAAGGATAGTGATATGGCACACAGTCTGATTGATCCCTTCTGGCCATTCTGCATGTTTGAGCTTCGAGGAAAATGCAATGATGAAGAGTGCCAATGGCAACATGTTGAGCATCATGCTTGGAGAAAGTCAAAGCATACAAAACATGCTATGACCTCTGTTTCAGGTTTGTTATATGTGCAATCAATCTCTTGTCATTTTGGATTACTTGATTTAATCTGTATTCGTATGACTTCCATATGCGTCGTTCATGGTGAAGGTTCCACATCTAATGCATTAAAATGAATTAATGCAGGCCAAATTCCTTATGGTCTGTCTCAATATATGCTTCCTGTACCAGCATATCGTGTTGGTTCGAATCTTATTAAAGCTGATCAGAACTTGACGCAGTCAGTGTTGGCTAGCAGCTTATGGCAATATTGGCAAAGGGGGTTTTGTGCTTCCTTTCCTTTACCTTTATCTGTTCAGAGAGTTCTTCCATCAGATGCACCATTCTTACAGGCTGGTGATGGTTCGATTTCAGATTTTCATCGGAACAGACAGCTATCAAAGTTTCGAATGCTGGATAGCTGGAAGGTGGGTAGAGTGCACTGTATCACAATTATCATCTCATCGCGGAAGTGGCATACATCTCGGAGTCTGGTTCTCCACACTGAACAACTTTTTTTTCCTGCTCTCCCTATTCACATGATGGCTCAATGGCATATGCTATATTTTGATTAGCTTGTATATTGGTACTCGCTAGATGATACTGCACTCTTTTCTTGTGACTTCCTTGCAAAATGCTTTGAATTTGTCATTTGCTTCTGCAGTAAACCAACTTCACCACTTATGGTGCTCAAATTTAAACTTTATTGGCATACATGATACATTTCATGTTATAGTAGCTTAAACATGATGAATTGACATTTTTCCTTTGAATTATAACATACAATCATACATATAGTTCATTGATTTCTGATCTTATATTTAATTACTGCCATGTAACTTTTTGTTCTGTAGAATAAAACTGTACAGGGATCTGTTGATGTTGAAGGCTTCTTAGAAGGAGCACTTGATTTATATTGTGGAAAAGTAAGCAAACCTGACAGGATCAAGGTGATTTTTCCTGTCTTGGATAGCGTAACTTTCTCATGATACATGTTTTAGCTGCTGCTATACTGTTGGATTCAGGTTAGATATTGTTGGTGACCTTGTTTCTAAATAATATGTGCTCTGTAGGCTCTTTTATTTCTGGCGCGGTCTATCGAGGCTGATCCAAGTACAGTTATCCTCTGGGTGTTTTATCTCCACATTTACTATCAAAAGGATGAAGGACTTGGAAAAGATGACATGTTTTCTGATGCGGTACACTATTTATTGATCATTCTCTTGCTGTTTAGTTCTGACCCTAAAAAATTATTATGTTGAAATTCATGAGCTACGGATTCTTTTGTTCTTTTGTTTTATCACATTGCTTGTTCTAATGTATTGAGCGCTCACCTTATTAGCACAAAAACTAAATTGTGTCATTTACTCATTTGGTACAGTTTCTGTCCTCCATATAACCCAAGTCAATTACCTTAGATTGCACCCACTTATGCCAGAGTTACCTAAATCCCAGTCTGGTTTGTCCAGTTTTTCACTTTATTGTTGGGACATGGGAAACCACTTGATGGGATTTTGGGCATTTCATATTTATAGTCTGCATCCAATCTATGCATGTTTGTTTTATCATTTGATACCTGCTATTATGTAATATTCAATAAACCTTATACTTTGTTTTCTTTCTAGGTCCAACACAACGTTTATTCTTATGAACTATGGCTTATGTATATTAATAGTAGGTTACGCTTTGATGACCGATTGGATTCTTATAATGATGCTTTGAGCATGCTCTGCCAAATGACAGCTGATACTGACAAGGATCTAAAAGAAAGAAGTGCTTTCATACTAGACATCTTCTTACAGATGATTTACTTCCTGTGCATGTCTGGAAATGTAGAGAAGGCGATATGTAGGATTTTTGGGATTCTTCCAACTGCAACACCTGACAATTCTGGTGACAAGTTGCTCGCTGATGTCATTTCTTGCTTGACCATGCCCGACAGATGTGTATTTTGGATTTCGTGCCTATATGTCTCAATTTACAGGAAGCTCCCGGAGGAAATTATTGATCAGCTAGAGTTCCAGAAAGCTTTGCCTCGTGCCTTAATATGGTCTCCTATTGATCCTAGCGCAGATAACAGAAACCAGATCATAGAGCTGTTGAACTATGCTGCTTATAAGATGGCTGAAGATATTAGCGAGTGTGTAAAAAATGGGGATCCGTCTTACCTTATGTTATCGCAATTCCTCGCTGTTAACCACATTGGCTGTCTAGCAGCTGTTGAAGGATTCAAATCTTCTGCTGATATGCTGGTGAAGTATATGAAGGAGTACCCAATGTGTCCTCAGATTCTCCTTATCTCAGCACGGCTAGATAGAAAGCATGGTGCATGCCCTGGTCTGAAAGGATTTGATGAACTGATCTTGAATTGGCCTAAAGAGATGCAAGGAATTCAATATCTATGGAATCAATATTTTGAGCATGCTCTGGCTGCTGATACCAAACTAGCTGAGAAGGTACTGAATTGCTGGTTTGAAGAATATGGAAAAGATTGTGATATCCAAAGTGATACTGCTGTTGGTGCAGTAGAATTCAGCAATGAAGAGCCTGGGCCACCATCACTTGTTTCAGCCCAGGAAGTTGGTTCTGGTCCATCTGCACCAGAAGATCATGTCTTTTTGTTATTAAACCTGTCATTGTACAAGATACTAGAGAACAACCTACAGGAAGCACAAGTTGCTGTGGATAAAGCATTCAAATTGGCTCATGGGGAGTGCTATGAGCATTGTTTAAGAGAACATGCTGCAATTCATGTGCTGGAACTGGAGAAATCATCGTCTTATTCAGATGCTCAAACTCGGTCTACATTCAGTTTCATCATTGGCCATCTTGCAGATCATCGGAATTTGCCCACAAGGGAGCTGCTGTCGCGAAGGTTTTGCCAGAATGTTAAGAAGCATAGGCTTAGGCAGTTAATAGATGACACTATAGGTCCTGTTCCCGCAGATTCTACTTTGGTAAACTCTGTCCTGGAAGTGTGCTTCGGCCCGTCACTCCTTCCAGGAAGAATTGGTGATTTGAAGTACCTGGTAGATTTTGTCGAAACAGTAATGGAGGTTCTTCCTGCGAACTATCGGCTAGCCCTGGCAGTTGGTCGATTCATCATTATGCGCTACAAAGGTTCTGATGCTACCTCCATGGGCACCAGGTTCTGGGCAAGCTCTGTTCTGATCAATGCCATCTTCCGAGCAGTACCAGTTGCACCAGAATCCGTATGGCTAGAAGGCGCTGACCTCCTGGAGAAACTGCAAACCACAGAGATTGTCAAGAGGTTCTACCAGCAGGCCACATCGGTCTACCCCTTCTCCTTCAAGCTGTGGCGCGCGCACCTGAACTCCTGCAAGGCCAGTGGCGGCAATGCAGAGGGCATCGTGGAATCTGCGAGGCAGCGCGGCATTGAGTTGAATCTGACACCAACGTAGTGTTGTCCCTTTGATCCAAAGGCGTGGTGGTTCGACATGTGGAGGTGTAGTCAGTGTTGTGTTAACTGGAGATGGTGTGGATATACTGGTCAGTGGTGATGGTGGTGTGACCATTTTGTTGTTTAGGTGCAGATTTAGTGGCACATAGTGACATAGTCTTCGATAGAGCATACAGTATGTGGTGTTGCTGATGAGTAGTGACTAGGGGCGGAGGATACTGGCATATGGGGGCATAGCATGCAGTGGCCGACTTTTGACTGGCTGGAGATTGATGTAGCAGGCAGTTATGTTTATCCGTTCTCAGTTCTAATCTATTTGTGTCAATGTACTAGATGCATAACTGCTATTTTCAAACATCATGATCAATGCAGATATGAAATGGGAATTTATAGTTTTTATCTTGCAGTGCTTCTCAGTGTTGTGTTAACGTGTTAGTCTCGATTGATTCTGCGATGTGGGTAGAACGACGTGTTAGGGCCTGTTTGGGAGCACTCCACTTCAGAAAAACCAGCTCCACTTCACCAGCTTCACACTTTCATAGCTTCACTCCACCAACTCCAAAAAAATATGGAGCTGCTGCACGTGTTTGGCTAATGGCAGTGCTCCAGCTCCAAAAACATGAGCACTTATTGTGAATGGTCTATTTTATCCTTTGTGAACGGATCCACATGTCATACTCTTCTATTTTCTCCTCTCTTCTTCCTCTCTCTCCTCTCCTCTTCTCTTCTCAGTTTTTGGAGGTAGGACATGCAGACGAGGCGCAGCGGGCGCTAGCGCTCTCCGGTGGGCACCTGGCCCGAGGAGCTCGCCCCCAGTCGGCCCGCGCCCCGGTCGCGCCGCCGCGGGGAGCTCGCCCCCGGCCGGCCTGCGCGCCGTGGGAGAACAAACGGAGATGACGGAGGAGATAGAAAAATCGAACCGGTAACTTGTGTAACCAGTGGCAATGGTGGGTAAATAACTCCAACTCCATGAGGAGGTCTGAAAAGGAGATTTTTGGAGCACCTCTTGAGATACTCCATAAAAAACGTGGATCTACCCCCTGCTCCACCTTTTTCCTGGAGCCGGAGTTGCTGGAGCTAGACGCGTTTGGCTGCAAAATTTTTAGAATTGGTGGAGTGAAGCAATTTTTCGTGGAGTGGAGTGCTCCCAAACACCCCTTAGTACCAGCTGTGCATTATTTTCAAACAGGTTGGAATTCTCCAGCTCAGCGTTCCGCTTGTTAGGTCGGCGTGGTTACCTTCTCGGCGGGAGGTTGGAGTACCGGGTTCTCTCGTTGATCCGCTTGTTGATTGCCTGGCCGGGGCGGTTTCTAGTGCGGCGGAGAAATTACTAAGCGCGCCGGCGGGTAAATTCATCTGCTTCATCGCTGCTCTCTCGATGAAGAGGTGCCGAATTAATAGAAGCAGGCCATTTGTGTTCCACGCTAATTTGGAGTAGACTGAAACTGAAGTGAACTTAGCTGAACTGCCTTTCCTCACGTTACATTACACACGCATCCATACCAACCAGCCGTACTAGTCTCGCTTGATAGGGCAAGTATATTGCTACACGTCAGCGGTCTCGTAGATCGACTCATGCAGTGTCACGTAGGATTTTTGATGATGTGGAGGAGAGAGAGCGAGGAGAGAGAAAGAGGTCGTTGCTTCGCGAAACAATCACCTCATGAGCTAAATTGTAGGATTATGGGACAACTTAACAACCATTGTACGAGTTATTGTTGCCATGCAACTCATAATATTTTATTTTTCTTATGCACAAATTAAGGAATTATATACCACTACCAGACAACTTATAGAACAACCCATTGTATGGGTTGCCTGTTGAATCGTCTTAAGATTACGTGTCCATGCATGAGACCGCCTATTAGATGATACCAATGTACTTACCCTTAGGACGAAAAGAATCAAAGTTTGTGATGCTATACTTTGTTTAGAAATACGTAAACATTTGTTTCTGTATGTTTCTTGTTGTTTCTGTTAGCACTCCCCTTTTTTACGCTTCAGATATGAATTCAGTCGACTTTGTTAGAAATATAGTTGGTCTAGAGTCCGGCTCATGTAAATCTTGTTCAAAGGAGAATTCGGTTTGTTATAGGTAAGATAGATTTGTTAGCTCTATCTCTAAGATTGTAAATCTACACAACAAACGGGATATCCTACGATCTCATTTGTAATTGTGTTGAAGTCTTTAGTACTCCCATATATAAACACGTAACCTGTAGTATGCCGAGATAGGCAACTACAGTTCCACCAATTCTTTCATGGTAATCAGAGCTGCCTCTTCCTAAAGCACACGCAAGATCCGTCCATGGCATCCTCCTCCTCCACGTCGCTGCAACTCGGACAAGTATCCGAGAAACTCACATGGGACAATTATGTCCTGTGGAAGGTGCAGTTCCTCCCTGCTGTTCGTGGCGCCCAGCTTCTTGGGATCCTCGAGGGGAAGGTTCCCGCGCCAAGTCCAATCCTGGAGGTACTGCTGGACGGCAAGAAGAAAGAAGTCTCCAACCCTGAGTACGATTCGTGGGTGAGCAAATATCAACAGCTCCTCAGCTATCTGCTGAATTCCATCACCCGAGAGGTGCTGGCAGGAGTAGCAACCACGACAACCTCCGCTGAAGCATGGAAGGCGTTAGAGGTTATGTTCGCGGTGCAATCTAGAGCACGGGTCACCAACCTGCGAATGCAACTAGCTACCTTGAAGAAGGGAAGCCTGACGACGGCGGCCTACTTCAACAAGATGCAAAACATCAAGGATGAACTCGCCGCCGCCGGAAAATCCATTGGCGACGAAGAGGTGGTTGCTCATATTCTTAATGGTCTTGATTATGATTATCACCCCTTTGTGTCTGCTATGCTTGGCCGTGGGGATGCTATTTCCCTTTCAGATCTATACTCACAGTTGATGGAGTACGATCTTCGCCTTGATATGTTTCTCGTCGGCCAATGCTGCTTCTCGCGGGCGCGGCTCTAATCGTGCGCGAGGAAGCTATCACGGCAGAGGCAATGGTGGAGGCCGTGGTGGTCGCGGACACCCTAGCCAAAACCAGATCGGCGGCACCAACAACACCTTAGCCTCGCTCAAGAAGAAGGTTCAATGTCAGATCTGCAAGAAAGTGGGACATGAGGCCTCAAGATGCTGGTACCGCTACGACGACGACGAGCAACAACCAAGCAAGACAGCAGGCTCTGCTGAAGCAAGCTACGGATATGACACCAACTGGTATGCTGACAGTGGTGCTACTGATCATGTAACTAGTGAGTTGGAGAAGCTCACTGTGCGTGACAAATATACGGGACGAGATCAAATCCACACCGCCAGCAGCTCAGGTATGAAAATTAGTAATATTGGGCATTCAATTTTTCATACCCCCAGCAAGGATTTTCATCTCAAAAACATCCTTCATGTTCCTAGCTCCCAGAAGAATCTTGTTTTTGTTCACAAATTAACACGAGACAATAATGCTTTCCTTGAATTTCATCCGAATTTCTTTCTAATTAAGGATCAGGACACAAAGAAAATCCTTCATCAAGGCAGATGTAAAGGCGGTCTCTATCCTCTAGCATCGCATTCGTTCCAAGGAAATTCCAGTAAACAAGTTTATGCAATCAATAAGCCGTCTATCTCTAGATGGCATAGTCGACTAGGTCATCTAGCTATTCCCATTGTCGAGAAAATTCTTAGTACTAATAATTTGCCGCATGATAGTGCTCATAATCATGAGTCTGTTTGTGATGCTTGCCAAAGGGCTAAAAGCCATCAGCTTCCATATACAGTTTCGAATAAAGTTTCTAGTGCTCCTCTTGATTTAATCTATTCTGATGTGTGGGGACCGGCTCCTACCTCTATTGGGCGATACACTTACTGTGTCAGCTTTATCGATGATTATAGCAAATACACCTGGATCTATCTCTTGCGCCACAAATATGATGTTTTTCAGGTTTTTCACGACTTTCAGAATCTTGTCGAAAGGAAGCTTAATAAGAAAATTATCTGCATCCAATCTGATTGGGGAGGGGAATATGAAAAGCTGCACTTCTTCTTTCAACGGATTGGCATCACCCATCGCATGTCTTGCCCTCATACTCATCAGCAAAATGGGGCGGCTGAGAGAAAACACAGGCATATTGTCGAAGTTGGCCTCGCACTTCTTGCCAATGCATCGATGCCTTTAAAATTTTGGGATCAGGCGTTCCTCACAGCCACATATCTTATTAATTTTCTGCCGAGTAAGGTGATCAATTATGACACACCTGTTGCAAGATTGTCTCATGAAACTCCTAATTACGACAGCCTTCATATTTTTGGCTGCGCATGCTGGCCTAATTTGCGACCATATAATTCTCGCAAGCTCTCATTTCGCTCCACCGAATGTGCTTTTCTCGGTTATAGTTCCATGCACAAAGGTTTTAAATGTCTAGATATTTCCACTGGTCGCATCTACATCTCTCGCGATGTCGTCTTTGATGAAACTATCTTTCCCTTTGCTAAGCTTCATCCCAATGCTGGCGCTCAACTTCGCAAAGACATTATCCTCCTTCCTGATTTCCTTCGCAATCCCGGGGATGAAAATTGTTTTGCTTCCAATAATACTAATGCTACTAATCTGTCCAGTGCTAGTGATGATCTACAGGAAAAATCGGCAGTGGATTCTACATCACCTTATGTACCTGATTTTCACGCGGACGCGTGCGCCGTACTAGCTCCCACGATGACGGTCCCGCACTCACCGCATGGGGGGGCCACGATGGCTCCCGCGGGCGCCAGGCTGGTTCCAAGCGAGCCGTCGGGCGAGCCAATGGGCGAGCCGTCGGGTGAGCCAACAGGCGAGCCGTCGGGCGAGCCGACGGGCGAGCCACCAGGCGAGCCGCCACTCCCTGACGAGTCGCCTGCTACTCCAACAGCACCAGCTTCTTCTAGGCAACACACAAGATCACAAAGTGGGATTGTCAAGCCCAAGAAACTGTATGATGGGATGATACGGTATGGTTTGTTCAGCTCCACTGGTGAGCCTGAATCAGTACAAGAAGCACTTGGGGATTCAAAATGGCGACATGCAATGCAAGAGGAATACCTTGCATTGATGCGTAATGGGACTTGGCACCTTGTTCCAAATAAAGCAGGTAGGAATTTGATTGATTGCAAGTGGGTGTACAAAATCAAGAAAAGAGCTGATGGCAATAAAGACAGATACAAGGCAAGGTTGGTAGCTAAAGGTTTTAAACAGCGCTACGGTATCGATTATGAGGACACATTTAGTCCAGTTGTGAAAATAGCTAATGTCAGACTTGTGCTGTCGGTTGTGGTCTCCAAAGGATGGTGTCTTTGACAGCTTGATGTGCATAACGCATTCTTGCATGGTGTTCTGGAAGAGGAGGTTTATATGAGACAGCCACCAGGATTTGAAGATCCAAATAAACCTACATTTGTATGCAAATTGGATAAAGCTCTTTATGGACTGAAGCAAGCGCCAAGAGCGTGGTACTCGAGGTTAAGTACCAAGTTGTTTTCTCTCGGTTTCACTTCCTCAAAATCCGACACTTCATTATTTATTTATAGAAAGGGACATGTAACAATTTTTATGCTTGTCTATGTTGATGATATTATTGTGACAAGCTCGTCCCTAGAAGCGGTGTCGGCCCTCCTTGAAGATTTGAAGAAAGAATTTGCATTAAAGGATCTTGGTGAGCTGCATTATTTTCTGGGCATTGAAGTGAAGAAAGAAAAGGATGGTATAATCCTCTCTCAAGGTAAATATGCACAAGACATATTGGCCCGAGTTGGCATGACCGAGTGCAAACCGTGTAATACACCACTATCGGCATCTGAGAAGCTTTCTAGCTATGAAGGGGAGGCACTCGGTCAAGAAGATAGCACTAGATACAGAAGTGTTGTTGGTGCTCTACAGTACTTGACGCTGACACGTCCTGATTTGTCATATTCAGTAAACAAAGTCTGTCAGTTTCTGCATGCGCCTACTACATTGCATTGGACAGTAGTCAAGCGAATATTGAGGTATATTAAGTACACCTTGAGTTTGGGTCTCAAAATTTAGAAGTCAATGTCTGCTGTCATTAGTGGATTCTCTGATGCTGACTGGGCAGGAAGTGTTGATGATAGAAGATCGACAGGTGGTTTTGCAATATTTGTTGGTGCAAATTTGATATCCTGGAGTGCTAGAAAATAAGCAACTGTGTCAAGATCAAGTACTAAAGCTGAGTATAAATCCATGGCCAATGCAACAGCTGAGATAATCTGGTTAGAATCGCTACTAGCTGAACTTGGGTTTAAAATTGAGCAAACATCAATTCTATAGTGTGATAATCTGGGAGCTACATACTTGTCTGCTAATCCGGTGTTTCATGCTAGAGCAAAGCACATAGAAATTGATTTCCACTTCGTGCGAGAGCGAGTCATGAAGAAACAGTTGCAAGTTCGATTTGTTCCTTCAGGAGATCAGTTGGCGGACGGATTCACCAAAACTTTGCCTGTTCGGTCACTTCAGTGTTTTGTGCGCAATCTAAACCTCGTGGCATCAGGAGGTTAAGATTGAGAGAGGGTGTTAGAAATATAGTCGGTCTAGAGTCCGGCTCATGTAAGTCTTGTTCAAAGGAGAATTCGGTTTGTTATAGATAGGATAGATTTGTTAGCTCTATCTCTAAGATTGTAAATCTACACAACAAACCGGATATCCTACGATCTCATTTGTAATTGTGTTGGAGTCTTTAGTACTCCCATATATAAACACGTAACCTGTAGTATACCGAGATAGGCAACTACAGTTCCACCAATTCTTTCAGACTTAACATCAAATTGATGACGCAATACAAGTATGTTTCTTTCTGTATGTTTCATGCGTCAGTCAGCACTTCTTTCTTTTACGATTCAGATATGGATTCAGTTGAGTTGACACCAACTTGTGATGCTGTGCTTTATTCAAAACAGATGTTTGTTAAGATTTCACAACTGTTGCTCTTCTATTTCTTTACACTTACGATATGAACTCAGTCAAGTTAAACATGAGATTGTGATGCTATACATTAAAAAATTAATGTTTATCTCTGTATATGTTTCATACATTTGTTAGCTTCTCTCTCTTTTACACTTCAGATACGAATTCAGTTGAATCAAATGAATCAAATTGAGACGCTTGTCCACTGACGTCCTTTTTAGTTGGTTCTCCAGGAAAATGTCGTCGAATCCTAAGAGTCGTGCCCGGACAGACTTTCTGCGCAGGAAAGTATCAGAGGTTCAGCGTTCTTGGGATGAGAAAAAGGTTTTGAGGCTGATCCTGGCAGTGGAGCTCCAGGGCCTGGTGAAAAGTTCTTCGGCAACTTTCCGGACCCTTACATGAATGGCTTGCTGCACCTGGGTCATGCATTCTCGTTGTCCAAGCTTGAGTTTGGTAGTGCCTACCACAGGCTCCGAGGTTCCAACGTCCTTTTGCCCTTTGCTTTCCACTGCACTGGAATGCCCATCAAAGCCTCAGCTGATAAGCTTGATAGGGAGATCCAACAGTATATGGAAATCCTCCGGTATTTCCCACGGCGCAGGAGGGTTCTGGTGCTGCAGTTACTGATGCTATCGAGTCTGATGCTGTTGCCCCGGATAAATTTAAGGGCAAGAAGTCCAAGGCTGCTACAAAGGCTGGTGCGCAAAAGTACCAGTGGGAGATTGTGAGGAGCTTTGGTCTAGAGGATGGAGAAATTGCTAAATTTCAGGATCCTTATCACTGGTTGACACACTTCCCCACATTGGCAAAGGAGGTTCTCAAGAAATTTGGCTTGGGTTGCGACTGGAGGAGGTCATTCGTAACTACTGACATGAATCCATACTATGATGCTTTTGTCAAGTGGCAGATGAGGAAGCTGAAGAAATTGGGCAAGGTTGTTAAAGACATGAGGTACACGATCTACTCGCCGTTGGATGGCCAACCTTGCGCTGATCATGATAGGGCAATAGGTGAAGGTGTGCAGCCGCAAGAATATGTGTTGATTAAGATGAAGGTGATCTCACCTTTTCCTCCCAGGTTGAAGGCCTTGGAAGGGAGGAAGGTGTATTTGGCAGCTGCTACACTGAGACCTGAGACGATGTATGGACAGACAAATTGCTGGGTGCTTCCTGATGGAGTCTATGGTGCTTTTGAGATCAACGACACTGATGTCTTCATCCTTACAGCAAGGGCTGCTCTTAATCTTGCATACCAACACCTATCCAGGGTCCCAGAAAAACCGACCTGCTTATGTGAGTTGTCTGGCAATGATTTGATTGGTTTGGCACTGAAATCTCCTCTTGCCTTCAATGAAACCATGTATGCATTTCCAATGCTCAGTGTCTTGACTGATAAAGGTACTGGCATTGTGACTAGTGTTCCAAGTGATTCACCCGATGATTTCATGGCACTGCAGGATTTGGTCACGAAGCCACCTTTGAGAGCAAAGTATGGATTGAAAGACGAGTGGGTTCTTCCCTATAAAGTTGTACCGATAATCCACATTCCTGAATTTTGTGACAAGTCAGCAGAGAAGGTTTGCCATGACCTTAAGATTAAGAGCCAGAACGACAAGGCGAAGCTTGCTGAAGCAAAAAGAATGACATATCTGAAAGGATTTACTGATGGAACAATGATTGTAGGTGAGTTTAGCGGTAGAAAGGTTCAAGAAGCAAAGCCTCTGATTAAAACCAAGCTTTTGGAAGAAGGCACATCAGTGTTGTATAGTGATCCAGAGAAGAAGCTCATGTCTAGATCTGGTGATGAGTGTGTTGTTGCCCTCACTGATCAGTGGTACATTACATGTGGTGAGACTGAATGGAAGCTGAAGGCAGTCAAATGTTTGAGTGGCATAAATATATTCTCAGCTGAAACCCGTAATGGTTTTGAGCACACATTGGGCTGGCTGAACCAGTGGGCATGTTCACGTTCTTTTGGGCTTGGCACTCGAATTCCATGGGACGAGCAGTTCCTTGTAGAATCTCTTTCTGATTCAACCCTGTACATGGCTTACTACACAGTTTCGCATGTTTTGCAAAATGGCAACATGTATGGGAAAGAAATATCTTCAATAAAGCCAGAAGAAATGACAGATGATGTTTGGGATTATGTGTTTTGTGATGGTCCAGCTCCCAAAAGTGACATCCCTCCTACTTTATTGAACAAGATGAAGCAAGAATTTCAGTATTGGTATCCATTTGATATCGGGTGTCTGGTAAGGACCTCATCCAGAACCATCTGACATACTCCCTCCGTATAGGAAAAGGAAGTCATTTTAGGTGTTTAGATGATTTGCGCAAATGAAGTCGTTTTGGCTCGGTGAAGGATCTTTTGGATGCGTTTGCCCCTAGCGCTTTGTTTCCTGTGCTTAATTAATGACGACGCACGGCAAAAAATTGCGCCCACGAAGAATCAAACCTGGAACCTCAAGTCTTGGGAGTTGTTGTGCTAACCAATCAAGCTGCATGAGGTTGTTGTCTATAAAGGATCTGTAGCCGTATTTAATAGGGGTAGACAGGAAAAACTTTACCCTAATTAATCACTCTTTGGTATGCTAAATGCTGTCCTAAACGACAATCATACAACACTTCTTCCAGAGCACCATTGGCCTCGTGGATTCCGTTGCAATGGTTATCTTATGCTTAACTCTGAGAAAATGTCCAAGTCCACAGGGAATTTCCTAACACTTGAAGAAGCCATATAAAAGTACTCTTCTGATGCCACTAGATTTGCCCTTGCTGATGCTGGCGATGGTATGGATGATACAAACTTTGTTACTGAAACTGCAAATTCTGCTGTCATGAGGCTTACAAAAGAAATTTCATGGATGGAAGAGATTGTAGCTGCCGAATCCAAATTAAGAGCTGGGCTGCTCACCACGTACCCTGACCATGTGTTTGCAAATGAGATGAACATAGCAATCCAAGAAACTGAGAAGAGCTACAATTTTTTCATGTTCAGAGATGCGCTGAAGTCCGGGTTCTATGACCTCCAATTGGCTAGAGACGAGTACAGGCTCTCTTGTGGCGCATCAGGCATGAACCATGATCTGCTGTGGCGGTTTATGGACGTCCAGACCATGCTCATCACCCCCATTTGCCCACACTACGCTGAGTACGTGTGGCAAAAGATCTTGAAGAAAGAAGGCTTTGCAATAAAAGCTGGCTGGCCTGTCGCAGACACCCCGGATCTTGCTTTGAGAATTGCAAACAAATACTTGCAGGATTCCATAGTTTCGATGAGGAAGCTGCTTCAGAAGCAAGAGTCTGGTTCCAAGAAGCCCAAGAAAGGAGCTGCGCCCGCACTTCCATCAGTGGAAAAAAAAGATGAACATTGACCTTCTATACGTGAACGAGCACTACTCTGTAAGCTTGGTGTGCTGGTAACTTGGATCTTGGTGGCTCGCCGGCAAGTCTTCAACCCTCCGGCTTGGTGTGGAGTGGTGACGACAACCGTGTGCGAGGGATGAGGAGACCACTATCTTCATGGAGAAGATCCATAGTGGAGACGGCATTAAGGTGACCGTAAAAGAGGGAGTGGTGAGCCTTGCCTTAGTGGCAAGCTTCTCATCCGGTTTGGTGAGAGCCTTTGTGGCGAGCCCAAAACCTTGACCGGGAGAGACTTGGTGATCAGGAGTATACTCTTGGTGGAGCTCCAACGTGGACTAGGGGTGGTATTTGCCTACCGACACCACGGGATAAATCGTCGTGCTCGAGTTTGCATCCTTTCTAACCTACTCCCTTTACGTTTCCACATTTCGTACTTGCAACTTGAGAGATTTACTTACTAGAGTAGAATCTTGATAGGATTGGCTCTAGGTTGCAAAATTTATTTTGGTAGGAAGAATTACTAGATCAACCATATATTGCACATCTAGATTGAAGGGTTACAAGGTAGGCTACGCTAGCGCAAAATAAATTTTCTACCGCGTAAAACCAGGAACACTGCTGTTATAGATCACGAGATTACCACTAGACGCGCAGATGCAAAAGTTGATGAAGCGCGTCGGGGTAGTATAGTCGAACACGTCCACGTCAAGCAGCTCCTCGTGCAGCAGCTCGTCCACGTGCAGCGGCTCATCCACCTCGTGCAGCAGCTCGTCCACGTGGTGCAGCGGCTCGTCCAAGTGCTGCAAATGCAACACCTCCAAGGTATCCACACATGCGGGGAGGAAGCGTCGCAAACCAAACTGCTAGATCCGCGAGTGCAACTTGGCGAGGGCGTGGGAGGTGCGGCTGCTGTTTGGCCAAAAGGATTGAAACCCTAAGCCAACCCCCACCCCTTAATATATAGGGGTCCCTGATGGGCCTCTAGGTCCGAGGCCCCTTAGTACTCCTAAACTTGATCTAATCCAGATCATATCCTCATTGGGGCTTCCAGCCCCTTAAGTGTATGACCCTATAGGTTCATATACATATAGACATGACACGAGTACTCCTACTCGGCCAATAGTTGGTAGCGGCCTCTAGCAAGACATGCGAACTCCTATACGCACACGAAGATTATATCAGATGAACCATCACAATATCACGTATATGCTATTCCCTTTGCCTCATGATATTTGGTCTAGCTCCAAGCCGACCTCTCTTTCTCGATCCTGTGATTCAAAATCCCTTCCTAGGTTAACTCTTAACCTTACGTAGCATGGCCATGCATTTCCGGATCCGATCACTCGAGGGGTCTAGAGATATCTCTCTCAAGTAGAGAGGGGCAAATTCCATCTTGACTGATCATGCCTCACAGCATGCTTCCTGACAAACCCGAAAGCTACCTTTATAACTACCCATTTATGGACTAGCGTTTGACAGCTCCTAAGTAAGTCGATTCACATCTTGAGTGCATGCAACAATCTCAGGTCCAAGGACAAAGCGTACACACTGTGTAAAGAGAACTATGTAACTATGTCTTGTGTTGAGTCAGTCCTAGCACATGTCTCTACAAGTGCCCACATTATTAGTTTGACATCTCCATGTCCATGACTTGTGAAACATAGTCATCAACTAATACATGTACTAGTCTAATATTCATGTGTGTCCTCACATGAACTCCGACTAGGGATAATTTTAGAATAACCATACAAGTAAAGAGTTTCACATGCAATTCACATAATGGCAAAATCAATTCAAGTAGTCTTTAATGGATATTCAAGGAACACAATATTAAATCATGGATACAATGGAATATCATCATCTCTATGATTGCCTCTAGGGCATACCTGCAACATAGATAGCATGATCTAGTTTATGTTTTGAAGCAAACAGTGGAAGCCATAGGCTAAGAATTTTAAGTTATCCTAATTCACCCGCTCCCCCTCTTAGGATACGAGCACCGATTCCTTACAAGTAGTATCAGAACCCTCACATCTTTCATAAAGAATCGCCAATTCCATTAGCAATTTGTGAAACCAGCTCATTTGAAACGGTTAGGCTTCACCGCCTAGTGAGTTAGCTCGATAGGGAAGGGATGGATAACATAGGTTTGGCTCCATTTTTCGACGGCACAGTTTACCAACATTGGAAAGTTCTAACGGAAGCATTTCTCCAAGTAAAGGGCCTTAATGTTTGAGAGTCACTATTGAGGGCATGAAAAATGAGAAGCAACAACTTAGTGAAAGTGTTTTAAATCATGTGTTTACTTGTGAAAATGCTCATAAGCTATGGAAGACTATCAAATAGAACAATGAGGGTACGGAGGATGTGTCAAATGAAAGATATGATTGAAAATCTCAATAGCTTTAAGCAACTTGATCATGAGAATGCTGAGGCTATGTATTCCTGTTTAAATATCCTTGTGAATGAGATCCATTCTTTAGGTGTGAAGAAGATTGGAGATATGGATCTCAATCGTAAGATCCTTCATACCCTTCGAAGGTCGGACTACAATTTGATGAAGGCCATCATCTATGAGAAGAAGCTCACCGAATTCACTCCTAATCAAATCCTCAACAAGGTGATGGCATATGAGATACGACTATTGGCCAAGCCCAAAGAGCAACCCAAAGAACCACCAACCTGAAGCATTGCCCTTGCAAGTGAGCAAGGGAAGAAGTTGAGGAAGATGGCCATCCATGGAAGCTCAAGTGAAGAACTAGAGGATGATGATGATGAAGGCTCCTCAAGTGATTAAGAAACAAACCCCAAGCTTGTTGAATACACAAAGAAGGTGTTCAAGTATTTGAAGAAGATCAACATGATGGGGTATAATGTGCTCTTGAGAGATGGGCTTCATGATCAACAAATGAATGTTAAGAAGATCAAGTACAAGAAGTAGAAGAAAAAGAAGAAGAAGAAAAATAATAATAAGAAGAAAGACAAGGAGAGGAAGCCCAAGCATGAAGCACTCACCGTTGTCCGTGAGTGGATAAGCGATAAAGAATCAAGTTCTTGTAGCTCAAGTAATGAATCAAGCAAGAACTTCACCACCCGCTTCTAAGGCTTTTCCTCATCATCACCACACATTTTCCTAATGGCCAAAGGTATGGAAAGCGATGTAAGTGATGATGAATCCGAGTCCCCTTCTATTGATGATCTTCTTGAAGTAATTCATGAGCAACAAGGAATCCTTAAGAAACAATCTAAAGAACTAAAACAACTTAAGGCTCTCAATGATCTTAATGCTACCATTGTTACAAATTATGAGAATTTGTTATGAAAATTTAAATTGCTTAACAAGGATTATCATCAATACCAGTAATCAATACCAGTAGTAGGTTGAGAGTTTAATGTGTACCTTAGCCCTATAGCTTTTTCAACAAGAGTGATCCTTGGTTTGTTTACCGAAATTGAAAGCAAATCAATCTCAACAATTGGGGGTGGTTCTTCATTATCATCTTGCAATCCCTCCAGCTCTCCATCATGTGGAACATGCAGTCCATTAGCAATATTAGCAATCACCTCTTCTTTGAATTCTTCATTATTTTGGATCTCACCCACATCTTAATCTTCAAAGTTTTTTGTATTGTTTTCATTATCTTCCATGTGCCACATGTCATCAAGATTGTTTGTTGTAGACTCACTCTTTTCTTCATATTTGAGCAAATACATGTCTTAAGTCTCTGGTGAAAAAGCTTCAATAGCACACAACCTATAAACCTGTGCAGCTTGAGCTTTCAGGTGTGCAAGATGCACCTTAGCTGATTGGCATGAGCATGCTAAGCTGATCGGCTTGGGTTGTTTTTGCTTCTTCTCTGTGTCATCTTTTCCCCACTCGTTCTCTAGCTTGAGTCTTACTATTTTCTACAATTTTTTCATTTGAGACATCACCATATCATCACAGTCATCGGAGAAGAGTTTTGACATACTTCTGCAGTTATCTTCATGTTGGGAGTGATTCCCATCTCAATAGCTCTCCTCTTTATTGTCCTTCTCTCCTTAAAAGTAAACTTCCTTCCATGATCAAACAGCAACAACCAATCGAGATCTTGTAATGAGTCAATTTTTTCTTCTTCAATTGGTGTGCATGATGTTGTAGAGAGGGACCTTTTAGGCTTATCATAATTCTACACTTCTTAGGTTTCACCATCTATCTTTGAAATATAATTTTGATTGATCCATCCCTCATGTTCTTCTCCTTCTTCTTCTTCAAACATTTTCTAGATCGATTCTCCACTCATCTCTTGATCAAATATATCATCAATTCTTCTGAATTCACTTCGGTGTTTCTCATTTTGTACGTTGCGGACAAAATGGACAAATTCAATTGGAATCCAATCAAAACGATCGAATTCTGCCAATGGTGTCTAGCATTCTCAAAACTTTAGCCTACATTCATGTTAGTTTCAACAGTTTAAATATGCGTAACGACTTATCTTACCTTAGGAAGTAGTTCTTTGATTTTTAGTGTGGCCGTTTCATCTTCGATGAGGTCTAATTCATCTTTTTCAAAATTTTAAGATGTTTGTGTTGTTTCACTCCTTTCGATAACAAATGCAGCAAATTGACTTGTTCCCTGGGAACGGCACTAAAAAAATCTTGTTTGGCGGTGGTTAGCATGCCAATTCGTGAACCGTAAGCACACAGATTAGTGGTAGCTTTTTTCTTAGAGTCCCCCAAGGTTTATCAATCTGTGGAATAAGTGGAATGCTGGCTCTCACTTTATACTAATCTTAGTACCAAAATAAGGCAATATGAGTTGGGTAGAGAGATAAACTAAACTAAACTAAACTAAATAAGGAACAAAGGTTGATACAATATCGAAAAGAAAGATAGATATGCATTCCCTTTCTAGGATCTAGTTTCACATGGATATGGATCTACTATACAAATGTGTGCTGCCTTTACTAGCTATCACAGAGATTAAATGCTCGCTCGGCCTTTTTCCTCATGCATACTGTAACTACACAAGGGTAATCAACCACCTCACTTAGAAACCTATATCAAAGCATCTGCAGAGTTAAGCTAATCACCACAATTACCACAAACTCTACTAAGAACATATGCTGATCAAAATACATATGTAAATGAAACATTGTAATGACATAGACCATGAAGTATTGATAGGCATAGTGTACATGTAAAAGTTACATATCAAGTATCCAAACAATCCTAGGGATGAATAGAGGCTTTACCCCATCATCTTATTCTTGGTACTTGTTATTGTCACCTTTTTAGTGTTGTTTAAGTGGTATTTTTGATTAATTCTTATACTAACCCTCCACTTGACACCCGAAATAACACCATTATTGCATATGTATTGTATTTTGGAGCATATTGTGTTTTGACAGGAAGTACGACATAATCAAAGTGTTTTCATATGGAGTAAATGCATAATTGGACGTGGATCATTAGGAAGGGCCGGCACACGAAAGGGAAGGACCAAGTGGGCCAAAAAGGGCCCAGGCCGATCAGCCTGGGACCCTATAGGCCGATCGGCCTGGCCTATTCCAAGGCCCGATGACGCTCCCATTTCTTCAGCGTGAAGTCTATGAAGCCTCTAGGGTTTTTCCAGCAACCATTTGCCCAGAGCCGCCTCCCAACCGGCTGGAACAGGAGTATAAATATCCCCTGAAGGACCACAAGTAGTAGAGAGCTAGAGGAGAGGAAAAATACCATGCATACACCATTCCACCGCCGCCACAAGGTCAGTAATATAGAGAAAATTGGATCTACAGGAGGCCACCTGAGGCAGAGGTCGGGAGGAGGAAGAAACACCCTAAGCCGATGGACGTGGAGGTGCTCAGGCTGATCGACCTAGGGCCTCCTACCCCTAACCGTCATCCCCTTCGATCCAATTGATCTCAAGGGCATCCCTTACCCCTTTGTGCATCAACATGTGTAAGATCATGAGGTAAAGTCTCTATTTGTCCTTAGGATTGTATGGAGATCTTCATTTGTAATTTCCGAACCTCTTGTTGAAGATCTGTTTGTTATCATTCATATATCGATGATGCTCTTATGGCTAGCCAGCGCTACTTTGGGTTGCTTTGTTGCTTACTTAGAACTATCATCATGTCGTGTTCTTATTGTTCAATAGTCGATTACCCTCGTGTAGTGACACTATGTGGGAGGGAAAGTGTTGAGCATGGTTCACATTCACGCATGATAACACATGGTTCCATCTACCTTGTTCACACATTATGTCTTCATCTACTTTGATCTAGACTTCTTAGCTCTTTTGTTAGCATAATAATATTCTATACATAGATCCTTCTAGTTACATTGATCAGTTCTTGGTTAAGCGTGCAAATCCCTTGTTCCACATATTGATAAATCTTGGGGGAGTACTCTAAAGAAAAAGCTACAGCTAGTCCGTGCGCTTGCGGTTCACACAAACATTGATGCGCTAACTACCACCAACAATTATATAGATCGATGCACAAAGGGGACATGGAGACTCTAGAGAACGTCGTCACTGAAGATGGCGGCAAGGGGAGGTAGGAACATCCTAGGCTAATCGGCCTAGGGCTCCTGAAGCCGAGTGGCCAGGGGGCTTCTTCCTCCTTCCCGGCGTCCGCTGGCATTGGTCATCGTGGTGATCTGATCTAAGCCCTGTTTTTCATCTTGTGGCGGTGATGGAATGTGATGAGTGGACTCCCAACTCACCGGGGGATTTCCCTGTTGAATGTACTAGGCATTTATTTATAATTGTCGGTGTCGTTTGTGGTACCTTTTTGGCAAAGTATATAGAGAAAAATCCTAGGATTATCGACAGCCTTCCTCTGGTGAAACGGGCGTCCATCGAGGCTAAAAATGGGCCAGGCTGATCAGCCCAAACCCGCTTGGGTCGATCGGCCTACCCTCCATAGAGCTCAAATGTCCAAGCGCTCCATACGGAAGTTTTAGATCTTTTTGAGCCATGCAAGTTTGACAACAAATTTGCCCCAATCAAAGTTCGAATTAGGAAGATATGGTCCATGCAAGTTAAGCTCCTCCTACGGGCCTGCAGTTCAATGTTCGTTTTTAGGCTTTCCAATATCCAAAGTCCTAGCCCAAATCCAACTTGTACAAAAAACTCTTCATTTATGTCTTATTTCCTATGATTTCAATACGGTTCAAAACACAACACATATGTGAATATGGGGTTATTTTAGGTGACGAGTGGCGGGTTAGTATAAGAATAAGTCCAATAATGCCATTGAAACGGTACCAAAAAGGTGACAATAACGAGTGCCAACACTAGCCTCTCTCTATCGGGGCGACGCGAACCGAGGTCCGTCCTGCTCGCAGTGACTGTGGGGCGGACAACGGCAGGGGATGTTCTACGAGCCGCAATAACGATAAGCTCAAGGAGCTCTAATGGCTATGCAGACATGTGCATCGGCTTTCAACTATGACAAAATTCCCATGAGCTAGGGCCTCTTTGACGACACAACATCAGGCCAACCAGCACCCGCCGCTGGAGAATTCATCTGAAGAATGCCTGCAAGATTTTCTTTCCTTGGTCACCGGAAATGGTCAACTTGTCCACATAAGTATGCATTTTTTTCGGTCAACGAGTGGTGTATGATTTGTTATTTGCCTTTGTTGGTATTTGTTCTCAGTTCTTACCCTTTCGTTCTTTTGTTCCTCTTGGATAAGCAGGTGAGATCCCCCATGAGGTAAGGCACGATTAAGTACTAGGAGCATGCAGTGGCAAGCACCGTGGTGGCGTGCAAGACTACATGCGGGAGCAAAGCTGCAGCACACACAGACAGAGGAGAGCTACAGCACACACAGACAGAGTGAGGCCAATGAAGGGGAGAGAGGATGAAGACAAAGAGGAGGGAGAAGTTTATGGCATGTGGGTCCGAGGGTAACATGAACTTTCCACACCTCCTCTAATGCAAAAATGATTATTTTACTTGTTGTAGTGTGTTGCAAACCAAACTGCAATTTCAGGACGTGTTGGAAGCCAAATCAACTTTCACAATGTGTTCCACACAAAACCAACCTTTTGCAATGTCCCTCGGACAAATTTCCATATTTTCTGTGCTGTACAATAAGTTTGTTTGTACATGCATGATCCTCGTTACCACATCTTACTACCATCAAGCATATTCTTTGGTATGTTCGTGGAACTTTGGACTATGGTTTAATCCTTCGTCACATATCTTCAGCAAATTTGATTGTGTATTATGGTGATTAGGCCAGTTTTGTCTGTACACTCGTAAAACAACTCTGAAAACTTAATGTACTAGCGGGAATAACATGTGCAGACAACAATTCCATCTCCTCAGCCAATGCATCCGAAAACTAGTCGAGGACAGTCTACTTTGACTAATTGTTTCAACTAGAAAACTAGTTGAGGGCGGGTTCCACGTGATCAACAACTAGTCGGAATCAACTCTGACAGTTGGCTTCATCAACAATCGACACAGCTTCATCAACAATCGTCCACGAATCAACCTAAGTCACTTTTTTAATTATTTTTATAAACTTTCTAGCTTGTTTTCCGCATGCAGGGCAACACGCCGACTACTTATTCGTGTATGCCTCTCAACGAAAATTACCCTCCAGAGCTACACTTTGCCAATTATTCCTGGGGCATGTTAACCGACAGCCATGGGCTTGGTACACCAAATTATGGAGGCTATAGCCATGGGTTTTGTGCACTGAGTTCTGGAAGCTTCGCCAACAGGCTTGGTATATCGAATTTCGGAGGCTACAGCCACGGGTTTGGTGCACTGAGTGCTGGTGGCTCGCAGCGGCTATACCCTAAGGAGGCACAAATTCTATGTGCGGCAACACACGCTCTTCTCGCCAAAAGGCAGAAAAGTCTCAACGACTACTTTAAGCGCAATCGCGCTCTCTTTTTGTCGCAATGCTTATTTTAAATATCTTCTCTTAGTGGTCGCCAGTATCGTTGAGCAGAACACGCCTTAATTCGTGATAGTTTTGGACGCCTAAACGCTAGGACGCAAGACAAAGATCTCCGTAGCAGCAGTGCTAGTACGCGTACACAAGACAAAGATCCCACACGCAGTGGCAATGGCTAAATAGGGACTGAGAGCCTAAACGTAATAGGCTAATTACTCGGGAGAAATATGGCCGAAACAAGAGCATGACACACAACATTTACATTATATTCATCACTGAATAAATTTCAGTAGTTCCAAATTCTATAAATATTCTACATAATGTATGCATCTCTTTTTGCAGGTCAAGCTTCAGCGACGACTCTCCAGGACGCTCAATGTACCTCCAATGGCTCCGCTAGCTCCCAGCTCGGGGGCTAAGTGCCAATTACTACTCAGAATATCTCCAGTGGCTCAGCTAGCTTCCAAGCTCAGGGGCTACAGCGCCAATTACTACTCGGAATACCTCCAGTAGCTCCGCTAGCTTTCAAATTCGAGGGCTAAGCGCCAATAACTGCTCGACATGGCTCCTACAGCTCACTTGGCACATAAGCTTGGGGGTTGGATGCCATAAAACTACTCGGATGATGACTTGTGTGAAGACTAAACACCCTCAGATTGATTAATTTATCATTCCAAGGCTCGGGGGCTAATAAGCTACACCCAACAGTTGAGTTTTTTCAAGATGAAAGAAGAAGATTCAAGATTTTATTGACCCTCAGCCTGATTCTTCAATTTAACCTAAGGCTTGGGGGCTACTCCATATGGAGTGCGACTTCCGCCACCCTCCATATCATATTCCAAAGATGAAGATTACAAAATCAAGATGATCAAGGGCTTGAGCACACCATAGCCTCATGACAGCTTTGATGAGCTTTGAAGATTCAGCTAGAAAAAGTACTTAAAGAGCACCAAAACTACTTGACGAGAATCTGAAAAGTACTCAAGACTGCTACATTCGACCATGAAGCGCTCGGAGGCTTGTCGGGGATAGATCCCTAGTACCCGCAAGGAAGGAACAAGACGGACTCCTACTAAGTATATAAAGGAGGGCAGGGGTCCCGAGATCGGTAGGCAAAGACCTCATAGAGAACCACAATAGAGGACCAAATCCTCAACAAGAAACAACACCTAAACGCAGGGCGCAATATACAACACCCCAAACAGGACGTAGGGTATAACGCTACTCTAGCGGTCCGAACCTGTATAAATTTATGTCTTGTGTCCTCGCTTTTACCTTCGAGTTCTAGGTCCAACGATCCCCCACCAATCAATCTACTACCAAGGGATACCCCTCAGTAAGTTGCCGGGTATAAAATACCGACACTTGGTGAGCTCAGGCGGCCAACAACGAGTTCTCATGATTAGTGTTGTCAAGTTTCATGATAAGACTAGTCGAGGAAGCACCCAAGAGTCCTAAGAGGAGGATGACAATGTTCTAGAAAAAACTGGTTGTCTTGCCTGTGTTTCTCAACAACTTTAGCATGCTTTTTCACCAACTTAGGATATTCTTGCATATGCATTAGGCAAACCTTGAAATACTTTCATAGATAGATAAAGTAAACAATACAAAAGACATTTTCTTAATTTCTAGTGATGCACTCCCTATTCAAAAGAAGTTGTGTACTAGAAGGCCGTCCAGCTCTCACCTGAGACATACATTAATACACCTGATATGTGAGCTTACCAGAAGCATTTTAGATCCTAATCCTTTAGTTGTACCAGTATTATCAACTAAAGTAGATAGAGCTACAAAAATTGCATTCAAACTTGAATTGTACTAGCTGAAGCACATAACATGCAAATCTTTTTTCTTGAAAATTTGCAAGGATTCATAAAGTTTCATCCGATATCGCTTATGGCACTTTAAATTATGATTTTAATTCATCACTTTATTATAGTCAATACAAAATTTTAATGATTTTATTTGAAAGTCCTCTGATTCCTAAAAATGTTTTTTATTCACCCTGAAACAAATCATAGGTTGCATGCCTAGGCAGAGGTTTGCTAGTTATTCTAGTTGATGAATGTCATCAGCTTTCGAGATGGAGTGGCACCAAGATGATGGAATTTCTATAGCATGGAAATGACAGAAAGGTAGATTTGTTGAATATATTGTAATTTAGAAGGAAGTAATACAAGGAAATGACAGAAAGATGAGAAAAGGAGAAGAAGAGAAGAAACAAGAAAATGAGACAAAGGGGATGACAATAAGGAACAAAAGGCAAGTGGTCCAAGTTAAATAAATCAAACTATAGGGGGTTAAGTGGACCCTACTATTATTATGTACTCATGTCACTATCTTTCGTGAACAAAATCGATTGTCTAGAAATATCTTTTAAAAATATCTTTTAAAGTACCAAATTTTATAAGATTTATATACCATTTTACAAGAATGGTATATCAAGCCTATTTGTGAGGTAATAGTTTTTTTGAGGTTGCAATAAGAATGTGTTGCGCTAGAAATCGGTCAACCGGATCCCCAGCGTCTGACACACGACCCGGAAGAATCTGCTTAACTCCTGTTCGGGTGATTGCCCTGGTGCGGTTCGCGCGGCGTGCCAGCCAATCTGACCTGTTGATTGGCAAGGAAGAATACGTGTCAGGTCCAGAAATCACGATCGGCTAAGTTTCCGATCTCGAGAGAGCTTATCAGCGAATCGGCCGATTTGCCGTAATAAAGAAATCGGCTATAAGGCAGCCGATCACTGTAGCCTTGTAGACAGAAAACTACTGGAGTAATCGACACAATGCTATAGTAACAACACTAGGAATAGATCTAACCGGCTATATGTAAAAAAATAAGCGAATTTAATAGCAAAATGTAAAGAAAGCTGAGACCACCGATTCCTAGCTGGATAATTGGTGATAAAACTAGAAAGACAGGCAAAACCTATGATTCTAGAAAATATCGATAACTAGTGAATAAATCTAAACGAAACAACAGCGATGCGCCTGAAGTTAAAGCTTAGAATTTACTCGGTAAGCGGAACTTACAAGATCGGCCGGAGATCAAGTTGATGCAGCCCTGCCAACCCGTACGAACTCGTGAAAAAAAGAAAAAGTATTTGGCGAAGTCGCCTGCTTGAAAGTAAGTACGAGGAAAAAGTAGTTGGTTGTATTGATTTGTTGATGATTACAGATTTACAAAGGTAGCTATTTATAGCCCCGTACAGATGACTCCTTAACTGACTAGAATTCTATCCCTAATTCAAATAGAAAACAAATATTTACAAGCACGATTCGTGCTAGGTTGGTTATTATATGCTTCATGGGCTGATCTCCCCCTTATCCTTCTATTATTTTCCAAGCCCATATAGGCCCAATTATCCCAACCTCCTAATCAGCCGATTCCTTATCGGCAAAAGGCAACCGACCGGGAACCCGTCGCGCTCGATCCGAAGTGAGGCAGAAATCATCGGCCGATCTCGTACTGTAGCACCATTCGGCCGATTCCCAACTGTACTTTTTCCAATCTCCTCTCTTCTTGGCGCCGATTTTACTAGTGACGAAATCTGGCGTCAACACATGCCCCCTAGTTTCGGAGTAAAACATAGTCTTTTACTTCGAAATTCTTTTCAACTTCTCCTCCGAAACAACCGCAATGAAAATATCCTTCCGTTTCGCGGTCTTCCAGCTGATGATTGCAATCTTTTCGAAATGGGCGCCCACGACAACCACTACTCCCGAAAAACTTGAAACGCCGGCGCGGTAAAAATTCCATTTTTACCCCTCTTCAGGCGCCCTTTAAATAGCGGTTCACCCCGTACTTCATCTTCAAGCTCACGTCTTTCTTCCTCAGCGCGCGCGCCCTCTTCTTCCCTCAGCACCTTTCCCTTGTCGCTGAAGCTTCCTAGCGCCATCCTCCTATTGCTTCTTCTCTTCCCCTCCAATGGCGGCCCCTTCAGGCAGCTCTCCAGCGCGCGATGCTCCGGAAATAGCACCTCCAGCGGTAGTGGCGACAGCAGTTGCTCCGTCGTCAGACGAAGGAGCTTCATCGGAGATCCCAATGGCGATCCCCATCACGGCCTCATCCTCCGCGGCTGCACCGGCGGTCACGCCGACTACACGGAACTTCATCCCAGAGGTTATTACCGAATCCTTCTTCTATCGGCAATGCATTTACTTTAGATCTGCTTCTTACCTTTTTACACCCCCCTTCCCTTTTTTAGGCGGTTAGGCATCGCATTACTATCCATCTTACGGGAAATCCCGGCCTTGTTTGTCTCGGACCCATGGGGAACCCAGATGCAATAGAACTCATCAATTTAGAAACCCATAGAATCCCCTTCAAACAATCCACCATGGACCTAGATCACTGGTTGGGCACTTTTAGGTCTTGGCCGAATGAAACCCCAGGTTGGAGGGAATGGTATCAACGGATAGCTGAGCCGAAGAGGGTCTCATGGGACGAGCTCAAAATCGGCCAGTGCAGCAACCTGTCTCTGTCCCAGATGGAGCGAAATGAACCGTTGGTGATAGCGGCCTCTTATTTTTGGTCTGATGCCCTCAATGCTTTCTTGTTTGGGCATGGACCTATGACTCCCACACTGGCCGATGTGGTTCTGTTGACCGGTCTTGACATTTCCTCCCAGACACACCTTTCCGCCTCTTAGCCGCAACGTCACATCGGCTGGACACAAGAGGAATCGGCGGGGGGAAAGGATTTATCAGATGCAACAAAAGAGCCGGGTCTGTTGAGAATAGGGAGCACACGGCCTTTTTAATGATGTGGTTAGAAAAACACTTCTTCTGTGGAAGAGCAGCCGGCCCATCAACCAACACCCAGGCTTTAGCCGAAGCACTATCGGGAGGGACCCCTGTTCCCCTTGGGAAACACTTGCTAGGGGCGGCGTACCACATGCTCCACCAAATCGGCATCAAACTGTCCAAGGGGGAGCCGATTGGAAATCCAGGCGGACCCTGGTGGTTCATCAATTTATGGCTGAATCTTTATATGAGCAAGATCACTCAGCAGAGGGTGGACCATATGATGTTCCCCAACATTGAATCGGTAGAAGATCCTACCGCTCGTCGCCGATGCACCTCCTATGGCGAAGCAGCATCGGCCTTTCCAGGTTGCACGTACTCTGCTACAAAAGTGGCCGAGTACTTCCGATGCTTTTACAACGGCTTTAATGAAGACGCAACCATCTGGTTTCCTTATCAGCGGGACGACCCAATCTTTGAACTCCCAACCTGCTTCGACTCGTCCACTGGCCGATTCGATGAAGAACTCACCGATGAGTTAATCAAGCCAGGAATCCTGCCAGCCAACTTCTTCTCGGGGAAAGACGCCCCCACGTATGAGTTCTACAACCCCTCGGTTGCAGCACGCCAATTCGGCATGGGTCAGCTGCCGATTCAAGTATATTTTGCTGGCCGAGTCAAGTTCAGAGATGGGCTCACAACAGGCCTGGACTACAGTCGGGTACGAGACCGGATCCCGGACTCCAACACTATTGATTTGAACAACTGGATAGTAGCCCCCTTCGCTGTCCAGCCATTCAAACTTTGGTGGGCCGAATGGAAACAATTCCTCTTCTGCAATTCGGCATCGGCATACTGTAACCTCCTGGATCCAGCCAACATCGACCCGAATGCCGAGGTATCTTCCTTAGCCGATTTTTACTCCTTTTTTAACGCGACTGAACACTAATGTTTTACTATTTCTTCAGGCTGAGAATCGTACTCCTCCAACACACAGCCGGAGTGGTCGGCTAATAGAGGGTCATCATCCATACACCTCCTACCCTCTCATCGGCTATGACGCTCCGTCCGTGGACGTGATTGCTGGCCGATCAAAACAAACTCAGAAGAGAGTCACCAAGAAGACCAGCCGCCGAGTCCGAGCCCGTATAGAATCGACGGATCCTCCCTTGCTCGTATCGGCAGAGACCTCGGCCGCGCCACCCCCTCAGGTCACCAGAGACATCGACACTCAAGTCGTCGCACAAGCTGGGGCAGCCGCCGTGTCATTATTGTTAGAGGCTGTACAGGTAAACTTTTGATTAATCCTTCTGATCGTCGTTTTGATATTAATCCTTCTTATCTTAGACTGCACAGAGTACTCCCATGGACACACAACAATCGGCAGCAACTCAATCGGCCATCGACGCGCCCCCGCTTCTATCCGTTGAGGTACAACACTATTTCACCGATTCCCCTAGTATTTGCATAATATGCTTACTCAACCTTCTGACACAGGTCATTGGTACGCCGAGCGCTCCTCAACCACTGGTCTTATCTCAGGGAGCTGGTCCAAGCACCGCGCCGATCATCATGGAGTCTTCCTCTTCTGATGAACCTATGGTACAGGCCCCTGAGCAGGGAACAACGGCTTCCCGAACGCAACTTGAAGAGATTCGCTTCAAAGTGGTAAGACACCTTTCAGGCTTTATTTGGCCGATTCGCTATCACCATCAGCCGATTTATTTTTCCTTCCTTATTATTTCCAGGAACAGGACACTCCTGACAATAGCCTCTTCTCTTTCGCGGTTGCCCTTTCTGACGACGAAGAAGTCGCTTCCCGCCAAGTCGCCTTGAGTTCCATCCCTGACGACGTCCGAGCCAAGCTTACTAGTATCCGATCCCTTCTTCAAGGGGACATAGGCCGATTAGTAGAAGATGCCTCACCGATTCGGTAGCTTTTCGGTGACGTCAGCGGACAAGTACCAGAAGAGGCGGAGGAAGCCTTGGCACCGGCTGCATTCATCGAGTCTATGAGGATCCCGGTCTTCAGAGCCCTTCGTCACATGGCCGATCGCGCCAAGCTGGCCAAGACTCGTGAAGAGGAGGACGCATTCAAACGTCAAGCTCAAGAGGTGCACCAGCGTATCCATTTTCTGGAGGACTCCCACCCAGGGATCGTCGGTGAGATAGACCGCCTCAAACGCCGAAGGGCAGAGCTTGCCAAGGAAATGGAGCAGGTGACCAAGGCAATCAGCGCCGAAGAGAAAAGGCTCCAAGAGCTCCCTTCCGTCATTGCCGATTTGAAACAGGAGAGGCAGCACTTGGCCCATGAAGCCCTGAAGCTCCACCGTAGTGCGTCAGAAGTCCCCGGATCGGCGAATGAAGACCAACTGGTCCTGGACTCTGCCGATCAGATCCGGCGTCGGGCGATCGCGGCTATCGATACCCTTCTGGGTAATCTGTAAAGCACTGACTATTTTGTACGAACATTTAATAACTGCTTTGACCGTCCTTCGCGACGCCCCTTTTATTCATTGCCCTTCTTACTTCCGATGGGACGCACCCTTACCAAATTTCCACGCCTCTTTCTCTTATAAATACCGGCCTAGTCTTCCCCTTCCGAAAGCATCAGTTTGGCTTCGGTCTTATTTTCTCAACCTGTCCTTATCGGCGCGACCTTCTGTCATGTCTTCGTCGTCGTCTTCTTCCTCTGTTAACCAGGTGAAAACCTCATCCTTCTTCTCCGTTCAACTTTTCTAAAGTAGATCCTTTTTTAATTCTTTCTTTTCTCAGCCTCGGCATCTTCGCCCCGGACTTGAGCGCGCCATTGAGGTTATACACTCTGATAACCCTTTGTCGTTGGAAGATAAAGATTTAATGGAGGTTCATCGTGACGAACTTCAAGACCACGTCTCTGCCGACGCCCGTCGGGTCTTGGACTTTCTGGAGAGCAACGGCCGCCGGCGACCTCCAGCCGACAGGAGTCATCCGCTTCCTCCGCGAGTCGCCCTTGAAGACGTGGCGGCAGGAACGTCATGCCCGGCGGTGGACCGGAGCCACCCTCTCCCCCGTCAAGTCGAAGCGGAGGCTTCAATGAAGGAAATAGAAGAAGAGTACCTCCGTCTTATGATA
Organism: Setaria italica; assembly: GCF_000263155.2. NCBI lineage: Eukaryota > Viridiplantae > Streptophyta > Magnoliopsida > Poales > Poaceae > Setaria > Setaria italica. Next base: position 42,536,462 of record NC_028452.1, on the reverse strand, counting down.
GAGTTGGGTCGGACTGAGAGAGAACGTAAGAAAAAGGCTGGTGAGGCTTCAGAGATGGACGAAGAGTACATCCGCCGTATGACAGAATTAGGCCGGGCTGAGAGGGAGCGCAAGAAGAAGAATGGTTAATTATTATTTTTTGTTCTGAGGGCGACTTGTACCTTGTCGGGCGTGTAACCCACCGTCCGTACCGAATGAATACATCGGCTGATTTGGACGATTACATGTTTCTTTCTAGATGAACCATTTTGCATCGGCTGTGCCTCGTTGACAGATCGGCTGTGCGCCGTGGCTACTCCTTTATGCTCCGACCCATATACTAGGGTAGTACCTTTTCAAGTACCTTCCGTTCAGAGCCCTAGTAAACTCTTCTCCTTCAATTGTTTCCAAAATATAAGCATTTCCTGGAGCACATCTGCCGATTTTATACGGTCCTTCCCATGTAGGGGACCATTTTCCGAATTTAGGATCTTTCGACCCAATCGGCAACACTAACTTCCAAACCAGGTCCCCAGGGGAAAATTGTTTAACTCTGACCTTCTTATCGTACCACCTGGCTACTTTCTTTTTGTTTTCCTCAATGCTTATCAAAGCTCTCAATCGCTGGCCAGCCAAGTCATCAAGTTCCCTTTTCATGAGTGACGAGTAGTCATCGGCCGTTAGCTGGTCTTGAAGCGAAATGCGCCTTGATCCCGCCCTTGATTCCCATGGTAGTACTGCATCATGACCGTACACCAATTGATAAGGGGATAACTTAGTGGCCCCATGACAAGCCGTCCTGTACGCCCATAGAGCTTCGGTTAAGCATAGGTGCCATTTCTTCCGCTGCTCCTCTATTTTCCTTTTGATTAACTTAATTATCCCTTTGTTGGAAGATTCGGCCTGACCGTTGGCTTGGGCGTAGTACGGAGAAGAATTCAACAATTTGATCCCCATATCGGTTGTAAATTCTTCGAATTCACCCGATGTGAACATTGTTCCCTAATCGGTCGTTATAGTCTGGGGAATACCGAATCGGTAGACGATATGATCCCTTACGAAGTCGGCCATGATAGCCGATGTTACGGCCCTTAACGGAATTGCTTCCACCCATTTGGTAAAGTAATCGGTAGCCACCAGAATAAATTTGTGCCCTTTACTTGATGGAGGGTAAATTTGGCCGATAAGGTCTATTCCCTATCCCCTGAACGACCATGGCTTGATAATGGGATTCATGGCCGATGCGGGTGCACGTTGGACATTCCCGAACTTCTGACAATCCTGGCATCCTTTATAATATTTAAAGCAATCTTCGAGAATCGTCGGCCAGTAATACCCGTTATTCCTGATCATCCATTTCATCTTATGGGCCGATTGGTGTGCTCCACATACCCCTTCATGGATTTCTCCCATTAGAGTCTTGGCTTCTTCTGTTCCCAGGCATTTGAGTAGGACGCCGTCAATCGTTCGGTAGAACAGGTCGTCTTCGAGCAGTACGTACTTAGTAGCATGAAAACGTACTCGTCGTTCCACCTTCTTAGACGGATCTTTCAAATAGTCGGCAATTTCTTTCCGCCAGTCATCGGCCGTGAGCTCCAGAGCCATAGCGCCTAGAATTGGCCGATATCCAGATGCGTGCTGGGCGAGCTTGTTGGCATCCTCATTGTGGTCCCTTGGGATGTGCTCGATTACTGCCGATTTAAATTCTTTTAAGAGTTGTAGGCAATCTTCATAATAAAGTCTTAATACATCGTCCTTACATTCGGACCTCCCGGTTAATTGATCCACAATAAGCATGGAATCCCCGAAGACTTCGACGGAATCGGCCCTGACTTCTCTTAGTAGTTGTAAGCCTTGCAATACAGCTCGGTACTCCGCTTGATTGTTGGTGGCGGTGGCTTCTATCGGCAGAGAAAAATCATAGCTTGCCCCCCGAGGCGATATGAGAACGATGCCGATTCCTGATTCGACCCCACATGATGACCCATCAAAGTATAAAGTCCAAGGCGCCGGCTCTACGAGGGTAACCTCTGGTCCGCAGTGTTGGGCGACGAAATCGGCCATGACCTGACCCTTGACGGCTTTTGCCGATTCATACCGCAGGTCAAATTCTAACAAAGCTAAGATCCATTTGCCGATTCGACCTTTCAAGATCGGCAGTGATAGCATGTATTTTACTACGTCGTCTTTACACACGACCACGCATTCTGCCGACAGTAAATAGTGCCTGAGTTTGGTGCATGAGAAGTAAAGACATAGGCACAAACGCTCCACCGGAGGATATCTTGTTTCAGCGTCCAGAAGTCTTCTACTGACATAATAAATTACTCGTTCCTTGCCTTCGAACTCCTGGACTAGAGCCGACCCAATAGCCTTTTCATCGGCTGATAAGTATAATTTAAATGGCTTACCAGTCTGAGGAGGAACCAATACCGGTGGTGAAACCAAGTACCGCTTGATATCTTCCAAAGCTTTGCGCTGCTCCTCCCCCCACATGAACTCCTGGTCAGGCTTCAACTTCAACAGTAGTGTGAACGCCTGAATCCGCCCGGATAGATTGGATATGAATCTTCTGATGAAATTCACCTTGCCGATTAAAGACTACAATTCAGTTTTATTCTGCGGGGCCACGACTTTGTTGATAGCCACTATGGTCTTTTGATTGATTTCTATTCCCCGCTCGTGCACCATGAATCCTAAGAACTGTCCGGCAGACACGCCGAAGGCACATTTATTGGGGTTCATCTTCAGCCCATGTTTCTTGGTGCACTCCAGCACTCTTCGTAAATCGGCCAGATGCTCTTCATGTCCTTTGGATTTGACTACGACGTCGTCGATGTAGATCTCTACCAGAATGCCGATGAGTTTGTGAAATATGTAGTTCATGGCTCTCTGATACGTAGCGCCGGCGTTCTTCAAGCCAAAAGTCATCACCACCTACTCGAATAAACCAAGGTGGCCCGGGCATCTGAAGGCCGTTTTGGGTATGTCCTCTTCGGCCATTAGTATTTGATTGTATCTAGCGTTTCCGTCCATAAAGCTAATAATCTTGTGTCCCGCGGCAGCGTCGATCAGCACATCGGCCGTTGGCATGGGGTACCCATCCATCGGTGTGGCCTGATTAAGATTCCTGAAATCAACGCAAACGCGTAGTTTTCCGTTTTTGTTGTACACTGGTACAATGTTGGAGATCCACTCGGCATAACGGCACTGCCGAATAAATTTTGCTTCGATTAGCCGAGTTATTTCGGCTTTTATGTCTGGTAGAATTTTGGGATTGCAGCGCCGTGCGGGTTGTTGGTACGGCCGATACCCTGGTTTTATGGGTAGCCGATGTTCAACAATAGATCGATCTAAACCGGGCATCTCATGATACTCCCAAGCAAAACAATCCTTAATTTCTCTTAACAAGTTTGTCAATTTATATTTGTATTCTGGGTCTAAATTTGCACTAATATAAGTCAGCCTTGGTTTGGTACCATCGCCTAAGTCTATCATCTCTAATGAATCGGCCGACGTGAACCCGTGCCCTAGCTTCCCATCTTCTTGGGCGAACTGATCCATTTAATCTGAGTCTTCGGAGCCGACTGCTCGGATCGGCTGTAGACCAAAATCGGTCACCTTCAGGAAATCGGTCTCGCATACTCTGCCGGATATGCATCTGACGGTTTCGCAGCTCCACTGCTGCGTGTCGGCTGCCGCAATGCTGTATGCGGAATCGGCGTTGACCACCTCGATGTTGTCGCTGACCCATTTTACAAGATATTGATGCATTGTTGATGGGATGCAGCAATTTGCGTGTATCCAGTCCCGACCGAGTAGCATGTTGTAGGATCCCTTGCCGTAAATAATAAAGAAAGTGGTAGGAAGGGTCTTACTGCCGATGGTGAGGTCGACGCAGAGGGCGCCGCGAGCGGTAGACACGTTGCCTTCGAAGTCCTTGAGCATCATGTCTGTCTTGGTCAGGTCGTCATCGCTCTTTCCAAGCTTCCGGAGCACGGTGTATGGCATGATGTTGACTGCAGCTCCTCCGTCTACCATTAATCTAGTGAGGGGGCGGCCGTTGACATGCCCTTTGAGGAACAATGCTTTCAGGTGTTGTCGTTTGTCATCCTCGGGCTTCTCGAACGTGGCAATCATTGGCTCCAAAGCCAACTGTGTCATCTGTTCTTCTATCGCCGTCGTATCCTGTCGATCGGCAGGAGTCATGAATTCCATCGTCAATATGAAAACCATGCCGATATCGGCTGCCGATTCATCACCCGCCGATTCGTCATCCCCTTTATCGTTTCTTTTGGGGTGCCATACCCGAGGCCTGCCTTCCTTCTTGTCTGTTGTGCTTTGTTGTTCCTCCTCCTGCTGTTCCCATTGGCGGAGATGTTGGATCCTTCGTTTTTGAGATTTGGTCAACCCATCGGGACACCACCTGGGGTTTATTGGTTTGCCCCCTGACTTGGCACATTCCCACTCCGGTTCGCGCCCTAAAGGGTTCTCATCTGTCACCCGAGCGTCGGCCATCTCTTCAAGCCGACTGTGAACGTTGGCCCTATTTTCTGACCGGTCGTGTCGATCAAACTTGCCCCCCAGTCTGTCACGGCGTCTGTCTTCTGACCGGTCATATCGGTCACTTCTGCCCCCCAGCCGATCACGCACGGGAGGGCGCTGGTCATCTTGGTCGCGCCAGTTCCTGCTGATCGGTTCTGGTCTTCCGTCTCTGGAGCGGGACCTGTTAAATGGCCGATTACCACGATACGGGCCATTGCATTCTGGGCAATTATCTGCCGAAAGTAGCCTGAGGTTGCTTTCCCAACAGTGGATGAAGAATGGGCACCTCCAGTGATCTTCGTGCCGTCGCATCGCTTCTTCCCGGGACCTTGAGCGTTCATGTTGACGCTGATACTTCTGGAGCAGGAACTGGGAAGTAATGCGTGGCTCTTCTGATTCACCGTCTTCGTCCTCCATCCGCCGCTTCCCTTTGACGTCCTCAGGCATTGCTTGATTTCTAGGGTCTACGGCACCACTCTTTTTAGCCGATTCGGACGTCAGCACCTTTGTTTGGAGTGAGTTCTTCCCCGTATCAACCATGTTGGTGGGAAAGGGGTGCTGGTCGATCTTCATCGGCTTGGCCGATTTTGTCGGTACTTCAAATTTGAGTCTGCCTTGCTCAATGACCGACTGTATCTGCTGTCTGAAGATTTTGCATTCATTAGTATCATGGGATGTGGCGTTGTGCCACTTGCAATATTTCATCTTTTTTAGTTGTTCGGCAGAAGGTATTGTATGATATGGCGAGAGCTTGATCTGCCCTTCCTGGAGGAGAAGGTCGAAGATTTTATCGGCCTTCATTGTGTCAAAACCGAACGCCTCTGGCTCCTTTTTGCCGAACGGGCATGATATCGGCTTCTTTCCCTTGACCCACTCCGCGAGTCCGACCTCAACGTCTTCTTTGTCCTCCACCTCTTCCAGGAACGCCACTTTCTTCTGGAAATTCCTCCGTGGATCGAAAGAACGTACCTCCTGTCCAGACAATCGGTGGACGATTTGACTTAAGCTCTCGAACTCTTGTGATGCGTATTTTTCTTTGATGTGGGGCAGGAGACCTTGAAAGGCTATATCAGCCAGCTGTGCGTCGTTTAGAGCCAAAGAGTAAAATTTGTTCCGGATTTCCCGAAACCTCTGAACATACGAGGATATCGGCTCGTCACTTCTCTGCCTGAGGCTGGTCAAATCGGACAGCTTCATCTCATGCACCCCGACGTAGAAGTATTTATGGAACTGTCTTTCTAAATCGGCCCACGTGATAATTGAGTTTGGCGGCAATGTCGTGAACCATTGAAAGGCCGAGCCAGACAAAGATGACGAGAACAACCGCACCCGTAGAGCATCTTGCGTAGCTGCCTCTCCGCATTGGATGATGAATCTATTCACGTGCTCCACGGTTGAAGTATCATCCATCCCCGAGAACTTGGTGAAGTCAGGAACTTTATACCGATGGGGAAACGGCAGTAGGTCATATGTAGACGAGTATGGTGTCCTGGACGGCGCTGACGCAGCCGAACAGCTGGGCGGTGACGGCGTTGAGCATCCAGAACCTCTGCTCGTTCCACCACGTCCGCACTGCCAGCCCGCGCCTCGCCACCGACACCTCGACCAGGTGCTGCACCAAGGAGGATGCGAAGGCGGCGGCGAACCACGGGGCGGCGGCGGCGTCCGGGAACAGAGGGACGCCGCGGAGGAAGCAGAGCTGCGGCAGGGTGGCGTAGCACAGCGCCGAGAACGCGTAGAGCGAAAGGAAGCCGAAGTGGGCGTAGGTCATGGCCTGCGGCACGGAGACGGCGAGGAGCCCCCGGCAGGCGAGCGGGCAGTAGCGCCTAGAGAGGCCGACGGCGAGGAGGCCAGACATCCAGCGCTTGTTCTGGACCAGCACGTCGTTGAGGTTGGTGGGCATGGTGCCGAGGAACGGCGGCCGGGACGAGGGCGCCGGGTAGCAGTAGGCCGACGTCCAGCCCCGGGAGAAGAAGCGGCGGTAGCCGGTGAAGTAGTCCTCCACCACCGACTGGTACATGAACCCCACCTCGTCGCCCCACCCGGTGCCGGTCTCGTACGCGCAGGAGGCCACCAGCGCCGCGTCTCGAGGAAGACGACGACGATGGCGACCAGCAGCAGGTGGTTTCTGCAGGTGGAGGTTGCGCACGGAGGATATGAGGTCGTCGGAGTGGCCGAACCTCCTCACCAGCTCGCCGGTCTCCATGGACGAGAACTCTGCACCGTGCGCCGGCAACGAGGTGGCGGCGGACGGCATGGCCCCGTACAGTGCGTCCCTCCTGACGTAGAAGCCGGTGCCGGCGAGGAGCGGGCCCCGGAGGCCGTCCTGGCCGATCCATCGAGTCTGCCGGACGCATGCAATTGATCATCGCTTGTCAGCTGAGAGCTGGCCATGTCAACAACTCAACATACGAGTGAGTCTGATACATTACCGCGAAGATGTATCGGAGATCATTGGTGTAGATGTCGTTGGGGCTGAGGTTGTGGAACATCTGCGGGAACTGCACGAAGGCGAGGCTCTCCGGCGCCGGCGGGGATCGGTCGAGATGGAAGCACATGGCCTCCAGGGCGGAGGAGCGGCTGTTGCAGGACATGTCGCAGTCGAGCACCAGCAAGTAGGGCGCGTTGCTCACAAGGCTCGACACCCGCAGCTGCAAGCAGATCGTATCATTGTCGTTGTATCCGCGTTAGATCCGGTACTGATACTCGTATAGTACTGGATCAAAAACTAACTGGTATAAGGGTTAGGATCAATGCTCAGTTTTTCAGTAGTGGTTGAGAGCGGATTATTATTATAACCAACAAGGAATTAAGGATTGATACAAGCAGATGACAGCGCACCAGGGCGTTGAGAGCGCCGGCCTTGAAGTGGTGAGGGGACGCCCTCCGCTTCTCGCGGGACACGTACACCAGCAACGGCATGGTTTCCTCGCCCTGTTGGTCGTCGTCCTCCTCCTCGCCCGCGGTGATGATCTGCGAATTGAATTGGTTGCATGCAAGATACAGATTTACATATATAGATGAAGCTGCTAGTTAATTCAACTCAACTGATGATCAGGAATTGCTTTGATTGAATTGGATTTACCTCGACATAAGCATCGTGATCCTGACGTTTTTCTTTCGTCCAGCTCCTGGAAATACTCTTCTCCTTACTGGCCTCCTCTATGTCCCCTTTGAACGTCTCGTACATTTTCTGCACAGAAATTAAGTTATACGTACAAAAGACATTGTTGACGCTAGCTCCATCATCGTTACACAGATACCTTCATTCTTCGCCTCTCCTCGGCGGCCTCACCGCAGCGATCGCCGCCGTCATCCTGGCCGTCGTCGCCGGCGAAGTACCTGTCGGGCCACGGGCACTGCACCGAGTACCTCCTGCAGAAGGGCACCCACGCCCTGGCGAAGGCGTAGGCCTTGCGGGCGGCCATCAGCGTCAGCGGCGACCCGGCATCGTCCGACAGGTACACGCTCAGCCTCCCGCCGTGGTAATCCAGCGCCATGGCCGACACCACCGTGTTCATCACCCCCAACGCCGGCTCCTTGTCCGGGTCCGCCGTCACCACCAGCACGTCCACGGCCGGGAGGTCCCCGCGCCGCCGGGACTCCAGCAGCCGGTCCGGGAACGCGGCGCGCGAGACGGGCCGCCACAGGCCCGACTGCGACAGCGTCCACAGGAACAGGAGCGTCAGGTCCGCCGCGACCATGGCGGCGTTGCGGGCCACGCCGCCGCTGAGCTGATGCAGGTGCAGGGCGCGGTGGGCGATGGCCGCGGCGGCGAGCGCTGCGTGGACGGCCGCCATGAGGCGGTTGGCGGTGGCCAGGCGCCTGTTCACGTGCACGGAACTGAACGGCGGTGTCGTCGTCTCGCCGGCAGCCATGTGTGGTAATTGCTCGGCAAGGTTTAATTAGCTGCTTGCTCAGGTGATAGGAGAAGGGGAAGGGAGCCATGGACTATGGGCCGCCACCACCGCTTCCGCCTCTTCCGGGTGATGCAACTGCGTCCACCCGTGCCTCATCCGATTGAAAAGACGGAGGGGCACCGCCTGCTGCATCTGCCTCGTCACGCTCCCTTCATCTGCCTCATGTGTGGCGGTATCTTCACTGCATCACGCTCCCTGCTGGCTTCGTTGGCATGAGGGTAGGAGGTGAAAAAATAACATGCGATTTCGGCAGAAACGTTTCCCTCATCGATTTTTTCATCCTCCCGACCCTTTTTTTTTTCGAAATCGGCATAGGAAACCCCTGCCTATTGTTTTTATACTAGACCCGTTTAATTCAGGAGTCAATTCTAGACCTATTAAATACTACTTATATGCTCTAACCACTAGGCTAGAGACCTTTTCACTCATCCTCCCGTCCTTCATCACATATTTTCGTGACTCCCCTGACTTGGCAGGTGGGTCCTCTAGGAATGTGACTCTAGGTAGGAACTGTTTTCAACTTGCTCGCTCAGATATGGACTAGCTAGTTATGAAGTGTGGCTACCGTTAAGCCATGGCATGACGAATCCTTTGTCTACCTGGATCTTCAAAGAGCCTCATAGCAATTCTCAAGCAGAGAAGCCGTTCTGTAACCTGAAGTTGGGTATCCTATCTGAAGTCGTGTATCCTATCTGCAATGTACATCGTGTCCCTAGCTTGTTGGTACTTGGAGATCGCATCCTGTCTGTTCTGGACTTTTATGGTTCATCGTGCGCCCTACTTGGTAGCATTGGTCTTGTATATATGCGTGCTAATATCTCAAATGGTAATAACTAACGTCTTGGATGTGCAAGTTAAATTATTTTAACACAAATGCGGCCATAAAATGATCCTTAAAATTAAAGAAAGCCTCAACAATCATGTAGCGCGGGTCAGGGGAGGGAGACGGTGGTGGCGCGGCGAGATCCATGGAGGGGGAGGGAGATGGCGGTGCGGGCCAGGTGGAGGGAGATGGCGGTGCGGGCCAGGTGGAGGGAGATGGCGGCGAGATCCAGGGAGGGCTTGGGCTAGTGACGGCGGCGGTGGCAGTGGCCGGCGGTGGCGACCAGCGACTGCATTTTTTTTATTTTTTTCTAAAATTGTTGCGAGTATTTTTTGACACTCGGCAAAGCCTTTACCGAGTGCCCGACGTTTGACACTCGACAACCACTGTTTGCCGAGGAAAAGTTCGCCGAGTCTGGTTTGCCGAGTGTTTTTGGACCTTCGCCGAGTGCCTGGGGCACTCGGCAAACTTACTGTTTTCGGTAGTGATGGAAATAACTAACGTCCTTGGATGTGCAAGTTAAATTATTTTAACACAAATGCGGCCATAAAATGATCCTTAAAATTAAAGAAAGCCTCAACAATCATGGGTTTAAATACCCTCTCCTCTCTCTTCTATAAAACAAAATTAAAGTTAATATATGTGTGCATGAGGTACTTTGATTGGAATGTGAATGCTTATGGGGTGGTCTGATTTCTGTCGTGTGCACATACACATCCATGCGCGTGTTCGACATAATACAACGATCCTGCCTGATGAACATAGGCGTCTGATGCACACGTTTTGCCTGATGAACATAGGCGTCTGATTTTGGCTGATGAATTTGGCTACCCCCGCTGTGGGTATAGCCATATAGGCCGTCTGATGCACACGGTACGGTCATCATCTTGTTTTGTCCGAGTTATAAATCTTTTAGAGATTCTGATGTCTTATCCTCTCATGTCTTCTTCTTCTTCACATGTTTGTGATGAACATAGGCGTCGTAGAACTTCAGCCCGGGCTAGATACAAGGTAGAGGCCGAGACGGAAACATCTTGCCTGCCTTCTTTGCACGGGTCGATCGTAGTCGGTAAGCCCTCCCTCCCTCGTCCCTCCCGGATACATATATCGATCTGTTGAGAGAGAAAAGATCAAGAGAGAGCGAGGGGAACAGGACACGCGAGGAGAAGGTGATGGCGGCGGCGGCGACGACGTTGGCGAAGGTGCTCTGCGGCGAGCGCTCCGGCTTGTCTTCCGGGCTGTTTCCGGAGGTCGGCCGCAGCGTACCGCACGAGGGTATGCTTCCACCGCCTAGACCATCTGATCTGTGGCCACCCAGGCTATGGGTATAGGCCGTCTGATGCACACGGTAAGGGCATTTTTTATCCGAGTTAGTAAATCTCAGCTGGTTGTCGTCTATGGCTCTATGCTGCTCATTATATACTCTCATTCGCGATCATGTGTGTTGCAGCACTAGTAGAGAACTCGGTATTAGTCCCGGTTGGTAGGATGCAAATCTCCCGAAAATCCATCCGGGATAAACCAACCAGGACAAAAGGGGGGGTCTTTTGTCCCGGGTCACTCAACCGGGATAAAATAGGTTACCATGCCAGGTGCTACAAAAAAAAAGGTTCGTACCGATGGACCAAGGGCGGTGAATGATGAATGCGAGTAGGCTTGGATTGATGGACCCGAGGAGTCCGGGCGAAGTCATAGGCGGTTCACATGGTGCACGGAACGGCGGGAGGACATGACGGGATGGAGACGGTGTTGGTCGAGTCGAGCAGGAGGCTTGATAGAGGCTGGACACGCGTCAACATCGAGGAGGTCGCGTGGCGGCTAAGTGAAGATGGACGTTTTGGGGTGGTTTGGGCCTTAAAACCACCGCGCAGGCAGGTTTCCCTGTTTGTACCTCAAAATTGAGGGCGAGCCCGGTGCGGCCGGAGCTTCGAGAAGGAGGGCATGTGGCGTCATCGCGAAGCTTGCGTCGAGGTGAAGTAAAGTCGTGAAGGCAGCGTGTCCGTCCAATGCGCGGATAAAAACTTGGACTAAAATACCCCTGCGTGGGTAGTTATCCTAGTTTTAATGTTAGGGGTACTATGGTCATTCATCCCGAACTATATATAGGGATGGGGAGCTAGTTATTTCAGCACCTCTCTTGTTTTATCAACTTATTATCATCTTGCTTAAAGGCTAGTCATGTGCTCAGTGACAGGAGAGAGGGAGATGAGAGGTAATTACTCTTTATCTCTTGATTTCTTCATCATTAATGGGTGGACGAAGGGAGGAGGCTAGTCCTCATCTTATATAGAAGATGTTCTCGTAATTCAGGTTTGTTTGTTGTCTCAAATCGTGCTAAATCTTTGATTCCCGAACGTTTTTCTTTTTCGTCATTTTTGAAGTTATTTTTTGAGATTTTGTATTCATCATGTTTGAGCCCGAATCTCGTAAGGTGGGTTGAAGAGAGATGTTACTAGGACCTTAGGGAGCATTCTTATTGTGATCCTCTCCAAATCCCTCACGAATCCAGCTCGATTTTGAGTTTTTCCCTGAATCGTGTTCCTGAGTTAGAGTTTCGGTTTTCTCCAAAATTTACGATGAATGCTTTTTGAGATTTGTCTCATGGATCTATTTGCTCTAGTGGTATTACATCCTTGCCTCAAGTTTTATCTTGATCCGCGGAGTATCGAATGAGTTCTTGTGATTCGAAGTGGAGCGTGTTCTTTGTTCTTTGCTGTTCTTGTGTGCGTTGTTTCTGTTTTTCGTTCCTTTCCTGTTCGTGTGCGCAGGTGACACGGAAGCAGCAAGCGGATCAGGCCAGCACGTGTAGGAGCAGCAGGCTGGCTTGGTAAGTCGCGGCCCAGCTACACCAGGCGAGTGCTTCACCAGGTTGCAGGCCCAGGAGTGGGAGGCCAGCTGCTTGCCTCGCGGGCCAGACAAGCCTGGCGGCCCAGGCAGCAGCGCTAGAGGCCCAGCAGCCAGGCCAACCGGCCCAACAGGAGCAAAGCGGGGGAGGCCATCGGGCCTGGCACAGGTTGCAAGCCAGCAGGCTGACAGCGAAGTAGCGAACGGTTAATTCTTGGAACTTGGCTTGTTAGTCTCTGTTCTTTCGTTTAGCTTCTTAATTAGAACTGTCACTTACTAATCATGTTAATATGTTACTGACTAAGTTCTTGCACTTTGCTAATTAATCTTTAACACCTTGTTTAGTATTTTGTCTTACTAATCATGCCTAGTTTATTGCTAGTCCTTCCATGCCTAGTTTAGTAAGTGGTTAATAGTATCTTTGCTTTGTCTCATATGTGCAAATTTGATAGAGTCGATTCATGCTATGTTTTCACTGTGATTTGAGCGTTCTCTTATCGTTCCTAGGGTGAGCTTATCATGAGTTCACTTACATTATTTGACCATACAACGCGCAGTGTGCTTTGGGGTTGCGTTTGGGACATAGGCTTTGTTCTCGTTGATAATTGTTATAGACTCTTATTCACCCTCCCTGATCGCCCTTTCGGTCCTTCACCTTCTTTGCGCGGGGCGATCGTAGTCGGTAAGCCCTCTCTCCCTCGTCCCTCCCGGATACATATATCGATCTGTTGAGAGAGAAAAGATCGAGAGAGAGAGAGAGGGGAACAGGACACGCGAGGAGAAGGTGATGGCGGTGGCGGCGGCGATGTTGGCGAAGGTGCTCCGCGGTGGGCGCTCCGGCTTGTCTTCCGGGCTGTTTTCGGAGGCCGGCCGCCGCGTGCCGCACGAGTGTATGCTTCCACCGCCGAGACCATCTGATCTGCGGCCACCCAGGCTATGGGTGTAGGCCGTCTGATGCACACAGTAAGGGCATTTTTTATCCGAGTTAGTTAATCTCAGCTGGTTGTCGTCTATGGCTCTACGCTGCTCATTATATAGTCTCATTCACGATCATGTGTGTTGTAGGGCCAGTGGCGAAATCATGTGCTTTCATCTCAAGGAGGTGGGACGATCATCGATCAAGGCCCCTGTTGGGAAGATGGAATAGTAAGCGCATTACGATTTAGGGGGTGTTTGGGAGGAGGGGGTTAAATTTTAGCCCCCGTCACATCGAATGTTTGGACACTAATTAGGAGTATTAAACCTAGACTAATTACAAAACTAATTACACAACCCCTAGGCTAAATCGCGAGATGAATCTATTAAGCCTAATTAGTCCATGATTTGATAATGTGGTGCTACAGTAACCATTCACTAATGATGGATTAATTAGGTTTAATAGATTCGTCTCGCGATTTAGCCTAGGGGTTCTGCAATTAGTTTTGTAATTAGCTTATGTTTAGTCCTTCTAATTAGTATCCAAACATCCGATGTGACAGGGCTAAAGTTTAGCCCCCTCCTCCCAAACACCCCTTACGACCATATTGCAATCAAACAGTTCACCATGCACTATTCTGCTTTTTCCAATAATGGAAGTGACGAAACCCTCTGCTTCCCCTGCAGGTTTTCCAGCAAGAGGTCCCTGCATTGGCGGCGGGGGCATGATTACGTGCCTCCGCCCGACCACCCGGTGTCTGCAGTTGTTGCCGCTGCTTTCGTTCCTTTGCTGGTGGGGTTGGCTTTCACCCTTCCAACCATTTACCGTTCAGCCAGGGACCTTTATAGATGCTACTACCCTGATAAGAAGTAGTTTCCCTATCCTGACCAGTGTTTAAAATTTCGGCCGAAATTACTATATGCCGGAAATTTCACTCCCTTCACCGAAACATACACTTTTTTATCCAAATTTCGGTCAAAATTTGTCGAAATTTGGTTTTTTCGAAGGGACTGAAAAAATTCAAAAAATGAAATCCCAATCCACATCATGCAGGTGCAATGGACTTGTATGGAGTTCTTATTATAATCTATTATATGTATATGATGTATCTATATGGCTGGCTCACTTGTATGTGGCAGTTTGTAACATGAAGCTGGGTATCCTATCTGCTATATAGTTATATAGTTCATCACGTGCCCTACTAAATGTTTGGTACCTGAAGTTTGTGTCTTGTCATCTGCCGTGTTCCATGGTTAATTTCACGTTGTGCCTATAGCTTGTGAAGTGTGGCGGTCGCTAAATTGATGTTCCGTCGCAATAATAACCAGGAAATTATATAAATAATCGAGGGTTTTAGCGATAATCTCCAGAACAGATAATGGTATAAAAAAAGAATCTGTCTCCTTGTCAACTTATTGATATTTTGCTTTTCTATCAATCAAATCCAACGTCTCTGTATTGATGTTCTAGGCCCGCGTCCTTCTGTTGATAGCGTCGATTGATAATCAACATTTCAACCGGTTGACAAGGAGCAAATCTGATAAAAAATCTGTATATAATTCTAAATTCAAACATATCTCTTGAAAGAACAATTCTGCAGGTACAAGTGGGAACCAAAGAATAACCATGATGAATCACGAAAACATTATGCAATCAAAATTATAAAGGTATCCGCTAGTAGTAGGTATGAGCTAGTGATCAAAGACACACAAGCAGATAAAACTAACATCTGATGGCAGTGACTATTTATAAAGTATATATTAAACACCTCCGTACCACATAAAAAGAGTCACGCAGGCAATGTATAGCTGTTCAAAAAACAGAGGTAATGTATTACTTAGCATTGGAGAGATTTAGCATATATAAAAAAGTACTACCTACGTATCAAAATATTTGTCGTTGTTAACTTTTAGTCATGATGTTTGACCATTCGTCTTATTCAAGGCACTAACACTGTCTTCTAGTTAATGCTTGTGTCGGTGGGATGGAGAGTTAAAGAAGACACCTACAATGTCATGGAGATCCGGGCATGAAAACATAAACATTTTCATTCTATATATGTAGTATTGATTGTGTGAGTGTTTTCGCTACCGCCATGGGATTTGCCTCCTCCCGTGACTGTGGATCAACGGCATGGGAGGCCTAGCCGGAGACGAGGCACGGGCACGTGGGTATGAATGGGTACAGCAGGCGGGTAAGGGAAACACAGGTGAGAGAAAAAAAATCAGTTTTCAATATAAACATTTTCTAACTCACGATTTTTTTGATCTGCATTCCCTCCACAGCTCCGCCTCCTGGGCCTAATCAACGTGAGAAACCTACATGAGAGGTACTGTGGGCCTAATCTGAGTGAGAAACATTTTCCATTCTACTCATTCTTTGTAGTGTATATATATAAAGTTATAAACCATAAAGGTAAAGTTTCAGGTTTTGTTGGTTAGATCTATTCCAAGATAAACGAGATGATGAGCAGATACTTTATCTCATCTATGACCTTCCAATTACACTACTAGTTGTCCCCTCTGAGCCATTAATCCACAGACATTAGGCCCCTAGGAAGATGGAACAGTAAGCGCATTATGAGCAGATTGCAATCATAGGGTTCATCATGTATTATACCGCTTCTTCCAATATGAGAATGGCAAAATCCCCTGCTTCCCCTGCAGGTTTTGCAGCAAGAGGTCCCTGCGTTGGAAGCAGTGGGATGATCATGTTCGTCTGCCCGATCACCCCGTGTCTGGTGTTATTGCTGCTGCTTTTGTTTCTTCTCTGATGGGGTTGGCTTCATCATCCCAATGCAACCATTTAACGTTCAGCCAAGGGTCTTTATAAGGTGTACTACCCTGATAAGAGAAGTATTAGTATGCTATCCTTAGTTCCTGAGAAATGGTGGCCATCGTGGTGCCAAGGACTTCATATGGAGTTCTTATCTTCCCCCCACCTCCCCCCCTCCCGCCCCCCTCAAATCCCAAATTATAAGTCGTTTTGGTTTTTCTTGATTCATAGATATTATTATGCATCTAGATATTGGGCATATCTAAGTGCATAATAAAATTTATGAATCTAAAAAAATCAAAATGACCTATAATTTGGGATGGAGGGAGTATTATATATGTGGTGGGCACAATTGTATTTGGTAATTTATGACCTGAAGGCTGAAGCTGGGTCCTATCGACTGTTTATATAGTTCATCTTGTGCATCTATCTTCTGAAGTGTGACTGTCGCTAAATTGGGTGTTCCATTGGCTGTTGCAATACTTAGTTTGCAATCTATCTGACATATTGTTCATCTTGTGTCTAACTATGCCGGATTGGTCATCTATGTACGACATTTGATTTGGTTTGTTTCTAGAAAAAAGGGTCATAGGTTCAACTAGAACTGTGCTTGTCTCTTTCAATAAAATTAACTATGTATCTATAAGGGCGTATCAAATGTAAATAATAGTAGCATAATACTAGTAATCAACATAAATAATTGTAATAAACTCGTATACCTTCTTAATGCGGAATGAAGTGATTAAGTGTTTGTGGCATTTTGCCATTGAAATTCATCAACATAGTACGTATTTTCTTCTTATCAGAAACATAAGTGCATTTATGTGAGTCGTGTGTATTCGTAGGGTTGAGTTTGCGTACGTTACTGTGTTTCAAAAAATAAAAAATAAGTCCATTAGAACATCGACTCGGTCTCCAATATGGTACTTTAACTAACCATATCTATTAAAACATATTATTTTAAATTGAAAATTTATACATCATGAAAATATATTTCTATCCAATCTAAGTAATACTAACCTTGTATTGTTGATTTATATAAATTTTAGATATATGTAGTTAAAATTAAAAGGTTGGACTTATGCTTCTGATAGGAGGGAGTATCATCTTATTCGAGGTTGTATACCTATGGACATTCATTAAGAGAAAGCCACGATGAGCTATACGGCTTGGATCTGCTTGATCTTTTTCGCTTGGCATGGCACCGATTTCAGTATGGCACTGGTCTTTCTTCTGCAAGATGTTGGCCCTTTAATGAATCATCCCGGCTATGGAACAATAAGAATGTGAGACAAAAACAACAACAATGCTTGGTTCACATTGGTCAGTTAAATATATACTCGAATTCGGTCTCAAGTCTCAGCTCCTGATTTCATCAATAGCAACAAACTTCATTACCGACAGCGCGGCAACACATCGTCCGTTTACTTCAAGAATCACTGGTGACACCAGGTTCTTTCAGCATACTCCATTAAAATGCCACATTAGACGACAAATAATTAAGTCCAAACCATTGACTGTTTTCAAATTTTACATCCCTAATCACTTTATCCATTTGACTCATCCACAAAGTATTGACTCAATGTAGTCCCAAAACAATTAAATTGATCCAATTCACCTCTAATGGGATTCCTTCTTCTTCTTTTTTGTCTCTCATCCTGCAAGTTGTCTTTTGGGTTCTAATATATATGTTATAAGCATATTTCAGAAGTTTTCATGGTTATTTACATCGGTTGGGAGCACGCATTTGATACTACTTTATCCCTTGAAATTGTAAATGCATGAAAAAATAATAAAAAAGCATCAAAATATTTTTTCGAACATATGGGTTTCAACAATGTCGTGTAACATGTCATGAAATTTGAACCTAGAACACTACTCGTGCCAGGAGAAATAAATAAAACAAATTTTATTAGGGAGTGAGGTGGACTAGTGTGAAGGCACGAGAGCAAATCGATTTGTACGGGTCAAACTGACAAAATGAATTGTTTGGATAGTAAAATGCACGTTTGCTATTTTTAACTCAACACACTTCAAACAGGAGAATGAAGATTTTCAGGAAAAAAATTTCCAACAGCATACCTAAAATTGAACTACTTCATGAATGGTGATTATTTTCAGGGACTAATCCACAAAATGCCCAGTACCCTCTATGTTCTTCCTCAATCCCCCTCTCTCCTGCATACTCCCCCTCTCTGAATCTTGCTTTGACGCGCACGGCTAGGATTCAAGGTGGCGCAGCTTGAGATTGTGTGTGGGCGGCACTGCGTGGGGCCGCGGCGGGTAGTGCGGCGTGGCTGGCAACTCATGGTGGGTGGTGCGGCTGGTGACTGGCTGCACAGCGTGGGGTCGCAGTAGGTGTGTTGACGCCAGATTTGGACACATATGAAATCGGCGTCAAGGGAAGAAAGAATTGGCCGATGCGGCAGATTAAAAGGCCACGACTGGGAATCGGCTGATTGGTGCTACAGTTGGGTATCGGCCGATTGGCGCTACAGTGTTTTGGCGGACGGAGTTGGTGGAGATCGGCCGACTGAAAGGTTCAAGCGATTGGGCCAATATGGGCTTAAAGTGGATTAGAGAAAGAAGATAGAGAAAGATTAGCCCGCGGGAGTATAATAACCAACTCCGAGACGAGTTGTGTTTGTAAATATTCGTTTTCGTTTAAGATTAGAGATAGATCCTAGTTGGTTAGGAAATTGGTTGTAACAGGCTATAAATAGCCATCCTCAGAGATTTGTAAAGAACACATCAATCAATCAAACAAATCTACTTTTTCATCGTACTTTACTTTCAAGTCGGCGACTTCGCCAATACTTTTCTTCTTTCACGAGTTCGTACGGGTTGGTAGGGCTGCATCGACACGATCTCCGGCCGATTCTGCAAGTTCCGTTTATCGAATAATATCTAAGCTTTAACTTCGGGCGCATCGCTGTTGTTTCATTTAGATTTATTCACCAGTTATCGATATTTACTAGAATTATAGGTTTTATCTATTGTTCTAGTTTTATCACCAGTTATCTAGCTTGAGATTTGAACTATCAGCTCTATTTTTGTTACTTTTTATTCATCATTATCGCATAGCCGATTAGATCTATTTCAAGTGTTGCTTTCGTAGCTTTTTCTAGTTTACTCTAGTAGTTTTCTTCGCAATCGCTACGTGATTGTCGGTTGTATCATAGTCGATTATCTTTATATAGCAAATCGGCCGACTCGCTGATACGCTTTTTGAGATCGGAACCTTAGCCGATCGGAACCCTTAGAATTTGACACGTTTTCTTCCTTGCCAATGAACAGGTCAAATTGGCTGGCACGCCGCGCGAACCGCACCAGAGCGATCACCTGAATAGGAGCTAAGCAAATTCTCCTAGGTCGTGTGTTCGACGCTGAGGGTCAATCGGCTGACTTTTAGTGCCAACACACTTTTGGCACGCCCGGTGGGGCCACTTCAACCTTCAACATGTCGAAAGCTGCCGAAATCTCCAAAGACAACGTCATCGAAGTGACGGAAGCAAATCTCAAGGACGACCAGAAAGAAGAGTTGGCAAAGCAAATAGAACAATACCAAAAAACATGCTTGCAATCTTTCAGTCGTACCAGAAGCGGGGAGACCGGCAAGAAAGCTCCTTTCTCAACTCCTCGCTAGATCACCATCGCTGAGGATTCAGCCAAGATGTCCGACATGATCCAACAGTCTGTCTATCAGGCCTTCATCGATCAATCCTCAGTGATGGCCAACACGGTGTACAATGCCGTCATCAGCTCCCTGGCCAACAGCGTGTCTCAAGGATATCAGGGGCCGGCGTCCGCCCCACCCATTGCAGCCCCAGTCAAGAGCTTACCGGGCACGTCGCAATCGGCTCCTCAGCCGATGCCGATACAGCATTGAGGACACAACACTTCACTGTCTTCAATGCATCCAGGATACAACGGTGCGCCATACTTTCAATCACAAGCACCACCACAGCCTGCTCAAGTTCCCTCCCTGCAATCATTGCCATCAAACTCAGTGCCTTGGGGGGCACCGTCGATAGCGGCCGTTCTAGATCAATCGGCCGGCTATGGAGGCTCTCCGATCCAGGCACCATTCCTATTGGCCACCCGGCCGACGGGTCCATAGTATCAACCGGCCACGTCAGAAATCGGCAGGGGGGCATACGCTGCTGAGGCACTCCGAGGTGCGGCGCCGATGATACTGTACGATGAGATGACCGGTTCGTTGTGCCATCAAATGCCAACCGCTCAGCCAACCACGTTGCCACAGAATCCGCCGCACGCTTTGATTCATCACCCGGTCATCCCGCCGCCGATCCACCAACATGTGCCGATTCCCCAGCCAGTAATTCATCAGTAGCAAGTAGACTAGACGGCAAGGATAGCGGAGGTGATTCAAGATCAATTCGGGTTGAAGCCAAAGCTACAAACTTACACGTACAAAATGCCATACCCACCTGCCTACGATCTACTGCCATTTCCTCATCGGTACAAAGTTCCCGACTTCACTAAGTTTTCAGGGCTGGATGACACCTCAACTGTGGAACACGTAAATAGATTCATCATCCAATGCGGGGAGGCGGCTACACAAGATGCTCTGCGGGTGCATCTGTTCTCATCATCCCTGTCCGGGTTGGCTTTCCAGTGGTTCACTATGTTGCCGCCCAATTCCATCGTCACCTGGGCCGACCTGGAAAAACAGTTCCACAAATACTTCTATTTCGGAATCCACGAGATGAAGCTCTCAGATTTGTCCAGCCTTAGGCTGTGGAGCGATGAGCCAGTGACCAATTATGTGCAGTGGTTAATCAGAAACAAATGCTACACCCTAGTCCTGGCCGATGCGCAGCTGGCCGATATCGCCTTCCAAGATCTCCTGCCACACATCAAAGAGAAGTACGCTTCCCAGGAGTTCGAGAGCCTGAGTCAGATCGTTCATCGATTGGCCGGTCAGGAAGCACGCCCTTTTGATCAGCGGAGAAATTTTTAGAAAAAGGTGGTGTACTTGGAGGGATCTGAATCTGACGAAGAAGCAGAAATCAGTTTAGCAGAATGAGTTAAGGGTAAGAAGCCGATATCGTGTCCTTTCGGGAAAAAGAAACCGGAGGCGTTCGATTTTAACACGTCAAAGGCCGACAAAATCTTCGACCTACTTCTCCAAGAGGGGCAGATCAAACTCTCACCTTATCATACAATCCCATCGGCCGAGCAGCTAAAAAAGATGAAGTATTGCAAATGGCACAATGCCACGTCCCACGACACAAACGAATGCAAGATCTTCTGTCAGCAGATACAATCGGCCATCGAACAAGGCAGGCTCAAGTTCGAGGTCCCGACAAAGCCAGCGAAGCTAATGAAGATTCATCAGCATCCTTTCCCTACTAACATGGTTGATACGGGAAGGAACGCGCTACAAACCAAACTGCTGACGTCGGAATCGACCAAGAAAAGCGGGGCTGTGGACCCCAGAAATCAGGCTACTGTGGAAGATGTCAAGGGGAAGAGACGGGTTGACGATGAGGGTGAAGGATCGAAAAGGCCGCACAGACCTATTGCTTCCCAATTCTTGCTCAACAAATATCTGCGGTAGCAGGAAAGTTCGAGATATCGCGAAGAAATAATGCGGTGACACGAGGATCATTGGCGATGCCCGTTCTTCATCCATTGCTAGGAAAATAACCTTAGGTTGCCATCGGCTGATAATTACCCGGAGTGCAGCGGTCCATATCGCGATAATCGCCCGTTCAAGAGGTCCCGCTCCAGGGATAGAGAATCAGAGCCAATCAGCAGAAACTGGCGTGAGCAAGAGGATTGGCGCCTTTCAGTGCGTGATCGGCTGGGGGGCAAAGTTGACCGGTATGATCGACCAAGGGGCAGATGTGAACAGTATGATCGGCCGGGGGCAGATCTGACTAGCACGACCGACCGGGAGGCAGAGTCAGCGCACACAATTGGCTAGAGGAGATGGCCGACGCCAGAGTGTCAGATGAAAACCCCCTAGGACGGGAACCAGACTGGGAGCGCGCCAGACCGCCGGCCAAACCAGTGAACCCCAGGTGGTGCCCTGATGGATTGACCAAATCCCAAAAATGAAGGATCCAACTCCTGCGCCAATGGGAACAACAGGAAGAAGAGCAGAGGCAAATGATAGATAAGAAGGATGACAGGTCTCGAGTCTGGCACCCCAAAAGAAACAACAATGAGGAAGATGGCAACCAGGAATCGGCAGTTGACGTCAGTATGGTGTTCATCTTGCCGATGGAGTTCATGGCTCCCGCCGATCGGTACGACACGATGAAGATGGAGGAGCAGATGACACAATTGGCTTTGTAGCCAATGATAGACACTTTTGAGAAACTTGAAGATGAAAAACGGCAACACCTCAAGGCACTGTTCCTCAAAGGACATGTCAACGGTCGCGACCTATCACCAGGCTACTAGTAGATGGAGGCGCTGCAGTCAACATCATGCCATACGCCATGTTTCGGAAACTGGGTAAAAGCAACGAAGATCTAACCCAGACGGACATGATGCTCAAGGACTTCGAAGGCAATGTGTCTCCCGCCCACGGAGCGCTTTGCGTCGACCTCACCATCGGCAGTAAGACCCTTCCCACTACTTTCTTTATTATTAACGGCAAAGGGTCCTACAATATGTTGCTCGGTCGTGATTGGATACACGCAAATTGCTGCGTCCCGTCTACAATGCATCAATGCCTCGTACAATGGGTCGGCGACAACATCAAGATAGTCACCGCCGATTCTGCCTACAGTGTTGTTGCGGCCAATACGCAGCAGTGGAGCTGCGAACACGTCAAGTGCATATCCGGAAGAACTTGGGACACCGATTTTCTGAGAGTGTTCGATTTTAGCCTACAACCGATCCGAGCAGTCGGCTCTGAAGATATAGATTAAATGGATCAGTTCGTCCGAGAGGATGGGAAGCTGGGGCATGGTTTTACGTCGGCCAATTCATTAGAGATGATAGATTTAGGTGATGGCACCAAACCAAGGCCGACGTACATTAGTGCTAACCTGGATCCAGAATATAAGTGTAAATTGACAAATTTATTAAAAGAATTCAAAGATTGCTTTGCTTGAGAATACCATGAGATGCCTGGTCTAGACCGGTCCATTATTGAACACCGGTTGCTTATAAAACCAGGATGTCGGCCGTATCAGCAGCTCGCACAATGATGCAATCCTAAAATTCTACCTGATATAAAGGCTGAGATTACAAGACTGATTGAAGCAAAATTTATTTAGCAGTGCCGTTACGCCGAGTGGATTTCTAATATTGTACCCGTATACAAGAAAAACGGAAAGCTGCGCGTATGCATTAACTTCAGGAACCTTAATCAGGCCACGCCGATGGATGGGTATCCAATACCGACAGTCGATGTGTTGATAGATGCCGCCGCAGGACATAAAGTCATTAGTTTTATGGACAGTAATGCTAGGTACAATCAGATATTAATGGCCAAAGAAGACATTTCAAAAACGGCTTTAAGGTGTCCGGGCCACCTCGGTTTATTCGAGTGGGTAGTAATGACCTTCGGATTAAAGAACGCCGGTGCTACATATCAACAGGCTATGAATTACATCTTCCACAAGCTCATTGGCACCCTGGTGGAAATCTATATTGATGATGTCGTGGTCAAATCAAAAGGGCATCAAGAGCATCTAGCCGATCTGCGAGAAGTATTGGAGTGCACAAGGAAGCATGGATTGAAAATGAACCCGAACAAATGTGCATTCAGTGTATCGGCCGGGCAATTTCTGGGATTCATGGTTCAAGAGCGCGGGATAGAAGTCAACCGAAAAATCATAGCGGCCATCAATAAGGTCGTGGCCCCACAGAACAAAACTGAGTTACAGTTCCAAATCGGCAAAGTCAACTTTATCAGACGATTCATATCCAACTTGTCCGGGCGTATTCAAGCCTTCACGCCATTATTGAAATTGAAGCCTGACCAAGAATTCGTATGGGGAGAAGAACAGCGAAAAGCGCTGGAAGACATCAAGCAATATCTGATTTCGCCACCTGTATTAGTCCCGCCGCAAGCTAACAAACCGTTCAAACTATACTTATCGGCCGATGAACATGCTATCAGATCGGCGCTAGTACAGGAGTTCGAAGGAAAGGAACGGGTAATATATTATGTTAGCAGAAGACTTCTGGACGCCGAGACAATATATTCCCCGGTAGAGCGGTTGTGCCTATGTCTTTATTTCTCATGCACCAAGCTCAGGCACTACCTGTTATTGGCAGAGTGCATAGTCATATGCAAGGATGACATAGTGAAATACATGCTATTGCTACCGATTTTGAAAGGGCAGATTGGGATGTGGATCCTAGCTCTGTCAGAGTTTGACCTGAGGTACGAATCGGCCAAAGCTGTCAAGGGTCAAGTCATGGCCGACTTCGTATCCCAGCATTGTGGACCAGAAGTCGCTGTCGTTGAACCAGTTCCATGGACTCTATACTTCGATGGTTCTTTGTGTAGGGTTGGGTCAGGAATCAGCATCGTCCTCATATCGCCTCGAGGGGCAAGTTATGATTTCTCTCTACCGATAGAAGCATCCGCAACCAATAATC
This sequence comes from Setaria italica, assembly GCF_000263155.2. Taxonomy (NCBI): domain Eukaryota; kingdom Viridiplantae; phylum Streptophyta; class Magnoliopsida; order Poales; family Poaceae; genus Setaria; species Setaria italica. The sequence continues at coordinate 42,512,068 of NC_028452.1, read as the reverse complement.
AAGCAGAATACCGAGCCATCCTAAAGGGCATTCAATTATTGAGAGAGATCAAAGCCGATGCTGTGGAGATTTTTGGGGATTCCATGCTCATCGTAGACCAATTGACGGGAAGATCTGAATGCAAAGATGATGTCCTGAGAATTTACTATGAGGATGGCCTCCAACTTTTAAAGGAATTCAAGTCCACGGTTATTGAGCATATTCCCAGAAACTATAATGAAGAGGCCAATAGGCTTGCCCAACACGCGTCCGGATATCGGCCGATTCAAGGTGCCATGACTTTGGAACTTGCGGCCGATGATTGGCGAAAGGAGATCACCGATTACTTAAAGGATCCATCCAAGAAAGTGGATCGGCGAGTGCGTTTTCAGGCCACAAAGTATGTACCACTCGGAGATGATTTGTTTTACCGAACGATTGTCGGAGTTCTGCTCAAATGCCTGGGGACGAAAGAAGCAAAGATCCTGATAGGAGAAATTCACGAAGGCGTGTGCGGAGCTCACCAATCGGCTCATAAAATGAAGTGGATGATTAGGAATAGCAGATATTATTGGCCGACGATACTCGAAGACTGCTTTAAATATTATAAAGGGTGTCAAGACTGTCAGAAGTTTGGCGACGTGCAACGTGCGCTAGCATCAGCTATGAATCCGATAATCAAGCCATGGTCATTCAGGGGTTGGGGAATAGACCTCATTGGACAAATTTATCCTCCATCAAGCAAGGGACACAAGTTCATATTAGTAGCCACCGATTATTTCACCAAGTGGGTGGAGGCTACCCCATTGAAGCCGTAACATCGGCCGCTATGGTCGATTTCGTAAGGGACCACATTGTTTATCATTTCGGTATCCCTCAAAGCATCACAACTGATCAAGGGACGATGTTCACTTCAGGAGAGTTTGAGGAGTTCATTGCCGATATGGGAATCAAGTTGTTGAATTCTTCTCCGTATTATGCTCAAGCTAACGGCCAAGCCGAATCGTCCAATAAGGGGATAATCAAGTTGATCAAAAGGAAGATTGAGGAACAACCTAAAAAGTGGCACTTATGTTTGACCGAGGCTTTATAGGCTTACAGGATGGCCTGCCACGGGGCCACTAAAATATCTCCTTATCAATTGGTATATGGTCACGAGGCGGTATTGCCTTGGGAATTAAGGACAGGGTCAAGACGCACATCGCTTCAAGATCAGGTGACAGCCGATGACTATTCCCTCCTCATGAAAGGGGAGCTCGACGATTTGGTAGGTCAACGACTGAGGGCCCTAATCAGCATTGAGGAGAACAAGAAGAGGGTGGCCAGGTGGTACGACAAGAAGGTCAAGGTCAAGCAATTCTCCCAAAGACATTTGGTATGGAAGTTGGTACTAGCGATAGGGTCCAAGGATCCCAAGTTCGGTAAATGGTCGCCCACTTGGGAAGGGCCGTATAAAATCGGCCGATGCGCCCCGGGAAACGCATATATACTGGAAACGATCGAAGGAGAGGAGTTCACAAGGGCCTTGAATGGAAGATATCTGAAGAGGTACTATCCTAGTATATGGGTCGATGCATAACTAATGGTGGAGTGTATCGAGATGGCACGGCCAACTCCTATTAGATCTTATAGCCGATGCAAAGATAACATCACCTTAAGAATGAAACATTCGTCTGATCTGACCGATTTATTATTCGATACAAATGATGGGGTACATGGCTGACACGGTACAAGTCGCCCTTAGAACAAAAAGTACCAACGCATCTATTGACCATGCTTTTTCTTAATCTCCCTCTCTACCTGACCTAATTCTATCAAGAGGCGGATGCTCTTTTCCTCCAAGTCCTTCATCGCGACTTCGGCCTCAACTTGACGAGGAAGGGGGTGGTTTTGGTCCAGTGGCGGTTGAGACATTCCCGCTACAGCGTCTTCGAGGGTGACTGGGCGAGGAAGTGGATGACTCCTTTCGACTGGCAGCTGCCTGGAGCAGTTGGCATCGATGTGATCCCAGATCTTCTGAACTTTAGCAGGAATGTGATCCCTGAGTTCTTCACGATGAGCTCTGATCAGATCTTTGTCCACCTGTGACAGCAGTTCATCGGAGTGCATGATTTCGATCACCCGTTCTAGTTCAGGACTAAGGCGTCTCGGCTAGGAATCAACAAATAACCGCTCGACGTTAGATCGATCAAGATGTTAGATGGGGGAACGGAGGACGGAAGAAGATTTCGTACCTGGTTGACGGAAAAGGAAGAGAAGGAGGAAGACAAAGAAGACATCTCGGTGAATAGTCCGATGGTATGAACTACTAGAGGAAAAGAGGACAAGCAATGCGAATGCCTTTGGAAACAATACGGGGCTTCATACTTATAGAAGGATAAGGGGCGAGAGTTTTGTAGGATGCGTCCCATCAGAGTAAAAGTGGTAATAAATGAAAGGCCACCATGAAGGACGGGTCAGGATTGGATTCACATGTCAAACGGTCAAAAGACATTAATGTTTTTACAGAGCGGCCAGTACTCTTACAGTTCATCCAAGGAGGGCATTAATAGCCGCAATCGCTCGCTGCCTAACCTGATCGGCCGAGTCTAAAGTTCGCTGGTCATCGTTGGCCAATCCTGGGACTTCTGGCGTGTGGTGATGGAGCTTGATTGCTTCATGGGCCAGACTTTGTCTCTCCTGCTTCAGCTCAGCGATGACAGAAGGGAGGTCTTGGAGTCTTTTCTCTTCAATGGCTATGTCCTTGGTCACCTGCTCCATCTTCTTGGCAAGCTCTGCCCTTCGGCATTTAAGGCAATCTATAGCACCAACAATATCCGGGCGGGAGCTTTCGAGAATGTTGATTCGATGATGTACCTCTTGGGCTCGATGTTTGTAGGAATCTTCTTACTCGCAAGCTTTAGCCAGCTTGGTGCGATCGGCCATGTGGCACAAAGCTCTGAACACTGGGATCCGCATTGATTTAATGTATGCGGCTGGCGCCAGAGCTTCCTCCGCCTCTTCTGGGACTCGGCCTCTGATATCGCTGAAGAGCTGTCGAATCGGCAAGGCGTCCTCCACCAATCGGCCGATATCATCTTGGAGGAGGGTCCGTATGCTCTTGAGATTGGCGCGGACGTCATCGGGGATTGAGCTCAGAGTGACTTGACGTGAAGCAACCTCCTCATCATCAGAAAGGGCGACCACGAAAGAGAAAAGGTTGTTGTTGGGAGTATCTTGTTCCTGTGAAAGAGTAAAAAATAATAAATACAGATTAGCCGACGACAATAGGAAATCGGCCGATTTGGGTGATGAGTCTCTTACCTCTTTGAAGTGGATTTCTTCTGCTTGCGCCGGTGGGAGTGCTGCCCTCGGTTCAGGAACTGGTGCGACCAGCTTATCAGAGGAGGAGGATTCAACGATTATTGGTGCCCTGCTCGGACCGGCCTCCTGGAAAGGTATGAGGGGAAATTCTTATGAGTATAATACAAATGATTAGGTCTGATGACATGTGGTGATTGCCGTACCTCCGTGGGTTCCTTGGCTGATGGCTGTTGGAAAGGTACAATTGATGTACCAAGGGTAGCCTGCATCAGAAATGGTCAAGATTTTGATTAAGTATCAAAAAATTGAGTTAAGGGATTCTTTACCTTGGTGGGAGGAATTACTGGCGCTCCAATTTCTACTTGGGGTGTGGCCGATTGCTGCGGAGGTTGCCCTAGGGTGATTTGTGCAGCCTAATAGAAAGAAGTTAATATTTGTTGGGGGGAAATATTAACGACCTCCCAAAGCCCATGAAAACAACAATCATAAAGGCCCAGGTCCACCTAAGGTAATAAAGACTGTCGTCGGCCCAACACGGGAGGGGAGAGCCCCGCTCCGCCTCGCCCGACCCAGTGCTCTGGGGTCAGATGCTCCCGACCCCATGACGACCAAACTCCGCCTCGCCCGACCCAGGGGCCTAGGGTCGGGAGCACCCGACCCCCCGCCGCAAGACTCCGCCTCGCCCGACCCAGGGCGCAGGGGGTCGGACTCCTTCGGGCCCGCAAGACAAATATCCGCCTCGGGCGCAGACTAGAAGATCAGGGCGTGGATCTCGTGGGTCTCCCTGTCGACCTCACCATAAATGCGCCGTGGCTCTGACGCGTAGAAAGGCGCTCGCGCCCCCGACACGACCCACCACAAGTACCCACGCGTGACCGTGCGGTGCAGGCTACAGTGGCCGCGGCTCCCTCCGATTCGCTACAGGGCACTCATGGCCTGCGCTGCCCAGCAAAAGAGGAAGTCCCGCCCGTTCTCGCGCCCCGGGCATTTGGCGACAGGGATGTGACGTCCGCATCCCACGGGCCATCAGCAAGATAACAGGACCAGCCGCCCTCCCCGACAGGCACAGACGCCACAACCAAACATCATCATCATGCCTGGCGGCAACAGCCACCAGGGAGACTGTCGACAGGATCCAAAGGTGGCCGCCCTCTTCCGACGGATGTGCTGATAGGAGCCAGAGGCCAGAGCGAGGGGCAGCGGCCCTGGAATTTGGTCCCTCTCCTTATGTTGTATTTTACTTAGCTTAGTTTATCTCTTCTACTTCTCCTCACACCCGGTCTCACCTGTAACCCCGGTGACCTCCTTGCGCTATAAAAAGAGAACCAGGGGCCCTAAGACCGGGGACACTCTCGGAAGCCACAGAAGACACTCGTACTTTCCTTAGAGCATCAGTGCACACCCAAGAGACCTGGGATCAGCTCCCTCTCTCGCCCTCCTGTAACCCCTACTACAGACCCCGCGTGGGCAACACGAGTAGCTCCCGATACTGGACGTAGGGCTCTTCCTTGCCCGAACCAGTCTAAACCCAATGTCTCCCACTCCACCATCTGAAGCCTTACGTGCATAAAAGAAATTTACTAGTCTAAGTCTTGATCCGCTAATCTTGACAACGACAATGTCGGAATGATACTTAGAAAGGCATGAGTGCGAGGTTACCTGGACAGCTTCTAATAGCAATGATGCAGCGGCCGCTCTAGCTTCTGTAGCAGCTTGGGGGTCAACTTCTTCGATGATCGGAAGAATCGGCGCAGCCAAAGATTCAGCCGATGCCACTGCCGACTGATCGGCCGATTCCATGCGGGCACGCACTCGGCGGCTCGTCTTCTTTAAAGTTTTCTTTGGTGTCTGTTTCAATCGGCCGGTGGTGATGTCATCAATGGTTGGGGCATGATGGCCGATGAGTGGGAATTCCGTATATGGGTAGCGATTCTCTGTTGGCCTACCACTCTGGCTGTGCTTTGGAGGACGTCGACTCTCGGATTGCAAAAGAAAGTAAGAGTTAGCGACAAAATTTGTAGCATAAGAAGGAAAATGACATCGAAATCGGCTGAGGGAAAAGCAGTACCGCTGCATTTGGGTCGATGTTCTCAGGATCCAGATCATTGCAATATGTCATGGGAGACGCACAAAATAGATGTTGCTTCCATTCTGCCCACCATAATTTGAATGGTTGGACAGCAAAAGGAGCTACTATCCAGTTATTCAAATCAATGGTGCTGGAATCGGGTACCCGATCTCACAGCCGACTGTAGTCAAGACCCTTCGTGAGCTCGTCTCAGAATTTCACACGGCCAATGAAGTAGACTTGAATTGGCAGTTGACCTAAGCCGAATTGCCGTGCCACAACTGATGGATCGTAAAACTCATAAGTAGGGGCATCCTTCCCTGAGAAAAAGTTCGCAGGTAAGATCCCTGGCTTGATCAAGACGTCCATGAGATCATTGTCAAAGGTGTTGGACGTCGAGTCATAACAAAAGGGGAGCTCAAAAAGCGGCTCTGATCTCTGGTATGGGTACTAGCTGGTGGTTTCCTCACTAAAGCCGTTGTAAAAACATCGGAAGTATTCAGCTACTTTAGTGGCGGTGAGTTGGCAACCAGAGAAGATTGACGCTGCTTCGCCGAAGGAGGTGCATCGGTGCTGTACAGTGGGGTTTTCTTCTGACTCAATATTGGGGAATGTCATGTGCTCTACCCGCTGCTGTGAGATCTTGCTTATATACAAATTGAGCCAGAGATTGATGAACCATCAGGGGCACCTGGATTTCCAATCGGCTCCCCCTTGGATAGTTTGACGCTGATTTGGTGCAACATATGATAGGCCGATCCTAGTAGATGCTTCCCGAGAGGGACAGAGGCTCCTCTTGATAATGCTTCGGCTAGAGCTTGTGTATTGGAAGAAGGGCCAATTGCTCTACCGCAGAAAAGATGTTTCTCTAGCCACATCATCAAGAAGGCCGTGTATTCTCTCTCTGAAACTGTCCCGGTCTTCGTATTGTTCTTGATGTACCCCTTCCATCTGCCGATTCCTTTTGTTTCCAGCCCATGGGTCGGCTTGACCAGATAATGGAAGGGAGTATCGGGGGAAGAAATGTCAAGGCCGGTCAACATCACAACATCGGCCAGAGTGGGGGTCATGGACCCATGTCCGAAAAGGAACACGTTGAGAGCGTCGGACCAGAAGTAGGAGGCTGCTATGACCAAGGGTTCATTTCTTTCCATTTGGGACACAGAAAGATTGATGCACGGGTCGATTTTTTGCTCATCCCATTGAACTCTCTTGGAGTTGGCTATTCTTTGGTACCACTCTTTCTAACCGGGAGTTTCATTCGGCCAAGATCTAAAAGCGCCTGACCAATGATCCAAGTTCATAGGCGACGGCTTAAACGGAATCCTATGGGTTTCCAAGTTGATCAGGTCGGTTGGGTCTGGGTTCCCCATAGTTCCTAAACAGATCAGATCAGGAGCTTCGGAAAGATGGATGGTTATTTGGTGTCTGATTGCCTAAAAAGGAAAAAAAGGGAAGAACTAAGAACGGATCTAAAAAGATGCATGGAAGGTAAAAGTAAAAAGAAAAGTTCAGGATGAGTACCTCTGGAATGAAGGTCATCGTTGCCGACGGGGCTGCTGGTGGAGCTGTCGCCACTGATGAAGCTGCCGGTGGAGCCTCCGTCGTCGATGGAGCTGCTACCACCGTTGATGGAGCTGCCGGCGGAGCCTCCGTTGCTGGTGGAGTTGCTGATGGTGCCGCCATTGGGAAGATGGAGCGGAATGCGGATTAAAGGGGGATCGCCGGAGGATGCGGTTGGAAGCCAAAAAGGCACCGGAAGAAGATGGAAACTAATGCGCCGGAAAGGAAGTTACTGGCTTGTGAAGAAGAAGTGCAGGGCATGCCAGTATTTAAAGACGGTTTGAGAGAAGGGGTAAAGGCAGGATTTTTACCACGCCGTCTACACGAATTTTGGGGGAGTGGTTGTCTCAGGCGCCCGTTTCGAAAAGATTGCAATCATCAGGTAGGAGACCGCAAAATGGAAGGAGATTTTTGGCGCGTTTGTTTCGAAGGAGAAGTTAAAAAAGAATTTCGAAGTAAAAGTTATGTTTTACTCTGAAACTGGGGGACATGTGTTGATGCCAGATTTTGACACATATGGAATCAGCAACAAGGGAAGAAAGAATTGGCCGACGCGGCAGATTAAAAGGCCACGACTAGGAATCGGCTGATTGGTGCTACAGTTGGGGATTGGCCGATTTGGCGCTACAGTGTTTTGGCAGACAGAGTTGGTGGAGATCGGCCGACTGGAAGGCTGAAGCGATTGGGCCAATATGGGTTTAAAGTGGATCAGAGAAAGAAGATAGAGAAAGATTGGCCCGCGGGAGTATAATAACCAACTTCGATACGAGTTGTGTTTGTAAATATTCGTTTTCGTTTAAGATTAGAGATAGATCCTAGTCGGTTAGGAAATTGGTTGTAACAGGCTATAAATAGCTATTCTCAGAGATTTGTAAAGAACACATCAATCAAACAAACAAATCTACTTTTTCATCGTACTTTACTTTCAAGTCGGTCGACTTCGCCAATACTTTTCTTCTTTCACGAGTTCGTACGGGTTGGTAGGGCTGCATCGACACGATCTCCGGCCAATTCTGTAAGTTCCGTTTATCGAGTAATATCTAAGCTTTAACTTCGGGCGCATCACTGTTATTTCGTTTAGATTTATTCACCAGTTATCGATATTTACTAGAATTATAGGTTTTATCTATTGTTCTAGTTTTATCACCAGTTATCAAACTTGAGATTTGAACTATTGGCTCTATTTTTGTTACTTTTTATTCATCATTATCGTATAGCCGATTAGATCTATTTCAAGTGTTGCTTTTGTAGCTTTGTCTAGTTTACTCTAGTAGTTTTCTTCGCAATCGCTACGTGATTGTCGGCTGTATCATAGCCGATTATCTTTATATAGCAAATCGGCCGATTTGCTGATACGCTTTTCGAGATTGGAACCTTAGCCGATCGGAACCCTTGGAATTTGACACGTTTTCTTCCTTGCCAATGAACAGGTCAGATTGACTGGCACGCCGCGCGAACCGCACCAGGGCGATCACCCGAACAGGAGCTAAGCAGATTCTCCCGGATCGTGTCTCCGACGCTAAGGGTCAATCGGCAGACTTTTAGCGCCAACAAGGTGGAAGGGTGAAGGTAGGCGGCGATGAGCTCGGAGGCAAGGTTTGTTGGCCGGAGATGGCGTGGTGGTGGGATGAGTGCAAGGCCGCTCAAGGGAGTGCGATGCATGATGGCCAGGCAATGCGGGTGCTGCTTCGAGGTGGTACCGAGGTAGCCAGGGGGCGCGTCGCCGCACAGCGGGGTGGGATGGCGTATAGCGCGGGGGGGGGGGGAGGGGGGCACAGTCTGCATGGCAGCAAAGTGGGACAGCGCACGTTGGAGCATAGGAGGGCAGCTAGGGCCGGTGGCAGTGGTCAAGGAGGTAGAGAGTTGAGGGCAGGTGGCGGTGAGGTCGGCAGCGTGGTCCGATGGTTGGAGGTGGCATGGTTGGGGGCAGTGGTGGACCTAGGTTTTCACCAAGACTAGGGCCAAGCTGTAAGGCTCATGACACAACAATATATATGCGAAAATTATGATAGTAAAATATAATATACTACCGTAAAATCTAAGTTGTCTTCAAAATTGACTATCATAGCATACTATTTTCTCAAAATATACACAAATAACATAATTATTAGTCGATTCTAGCACTCCGTTGTGCTGCCCTAAAATTCATGTGTGGCCCCAATAAATTGCTTCATTGAGTCTATTGTGCAATGGTTTACACTTAAACCGAAACTGGATATATTCTTTTTTTGCAACGAAGAAACTGGATATAATCAACTAATTGTTAGGTTACTTTGCCTTTACTAGTGTTTGCTACACAGCTGCATGGGGAACTTCGATGCTGCGTCCTAGGTCCTACATGACAAGATGAAGGAAAGCACAATGGCCACAAGGTAAGCTGGGCACGCTAGCACTGGTCTACGGAGATACGTACGTGCTCATGCTCGCTGGTCGCTGCTCTGCTTGCCGTGTCAGTTGACAACCAAAGACGCTTTGGCAAGGCCACAAGGTGGCAGACGGCGTGAACGCAGTGGCCTAGCAATGGCGCAAGCTCGGAGCCACGAGCCAGAGTATGATCCCAATTAAGATGGATGATGGAGGATCTACGAAGGAATGAGCGAAGAGGTCAGAGTTTGATGGCCGGGTAATGCAGGATAGACTTGTGACGTGTTGTTGTGTTTCTTGCGGGCATGCTGCTGCAGAGAAGAAAAACGCAAAAAAGAGAGAAGGACAGAGGCATACAGGATCAAGAGATGGCACGCAGACTAGTAGGTATGCTGGCCTGCACTGTAGGAACAAGGATGGGACTATACCTTGCTACAACGCTCAAGACTAGGGCCACGGCCCTACAGGCCCTACACGCAGATCCGCCCCTGGTTTGGGGAGAGCACGGCAACGGGACAGCACGGAAACATCCGCATGCTGGCAGTTGGGCTCTCCCACGTGGAGAGGAGAATATAGCAATCCACTCTTTGATTGGTATATCTATATTATGTCAAGGAAAGAGAAATTTAGATCATAATCTAAAATACTAATCCATATAGATTTATCTATTTTTGTCAAAACTTGTGCGAAACCTTGTCAATTTTTTACCACAACATATGAAATCATAGCATCTTGCAAAATCTCGTGATTTTCAAATTTCGTTTGTATTTTTGAGAATTAAACAATCATTTGGCCACACGTTCGTAGTCGTGTTTCCTTAACAAAATTTCGAAATTTCTTTTCATTTTCTGGGTAAGACCTCAATTTGGACTCACTAACATGAATATGATTTTTCCACTCATATTATTCTATTATTCCAAACATCTGCAGTTCAAATTTGACTTAAATCAACAAATTACTCTAAATGAAATTAATTGATTAAATATAGCAAACAGGTCAATAAGAAGTCCACCTTGTACCATGCAGTGCCAAATCTCATACATGTGGAGTATAAAAAGTTTGGAGGGCGGAGGAGGTTTTTTTTTTTTGCCGAGTGTGCCAAAAAACACTCGGCAACCCCCCCAGGTTTGCCGAGTGCCACAAGGGACACTCGGCAAACTAGCATCTTTGTCGAGTGCCCCATCGAGACACTCGGCAAACATGGATTTTGCCGAGTGTCCCCCGTCGACACTCGGCAAAGCCTAACGTCCGTCACGGCAACGGTACAGCGCGGCACGTGGAAGTCACGTGCTCAAGACTTTGCCGAGTGCCCCATCTTTGCCGAGTGCCCCGTGGGTGTTTGCCGAGTGTTTTTTTGGTGGCACTCGGCAAATCGTGTTTTCGCCGAGTGTATTATTTTTGCCGAGTATTTCTAGGATTGCACTCGGCAAACGGGTCCTTCGCCGAGTGCCCACAATAATACACTCGGCGAAGCAATTACACTTGGCGACTTTGAGGTTTCCCGTAGTGTATGTCAAGGAAAGAGAAATTTAGATCATAATCTAAAATACTAATCCATATAGATTTATCTATTTTTTTTTCTTGTTTTCATGTATTGTGGCAGTTTTTATTAGGTATAGCAATGGCTTAGCTCTGACACCTGTTAGCAGCAGGGGCGAAGCTAGCCGGGGACAAGGGTTTAGGGTCAACTCCATTGAAACAATTAGGTCAAGCAGCTTAGGATGAGAAGTACTTTTTGTTAAGGATTTCAATAGTTTTGAGCGTACAAGCACTCGATCTGCATGTCCGACTCAAATCTAGTGTTTCCGTGCCTGATGGCACTCAGAGTGCCAGCAGACTCAACAACACTCGAGTTTGCATTACACAGCTACGTGAACGAGGCCATAGCTTGTACGGTTCGCCATGTCCATGTACTTCTAGCTTTTTGCACTCCATCGTCTTGACGAATATAATGGCAGACGAGGGGGTGCCGTCCCTATCCAAACAGGGAGAGCAGCACCGCGGCCAAGGCGACTGAGAGTGCGGTGATGCGCCCTGGAACCCTTGCGGAGTCCATCCGGAGGAACATCCCCTCCAGCAGCGGGTAGCTCAGCGCCGCCACGTAGCTCAGGAGAAACAGCTGCGGCAACATCTCGCCGGACAAGCCGCCGCCGCCGCCTCCGGTCATCATTTTCCAGGTGCCCCCGACCAGCGCCGCGGCGTTGAGGGCGCAGAGGGTGGTGGCCGGGAGCAGCAGCGTGGAGCACCCCGTGAAGTCGAACACGCCCTTCTGGTACAGCCTGCCGCCATCATCGTCGTCGGCCTTGCTGGTGAGGTCGAAGCGCAGCGCGGCGGCGCCGACGAGGTCCTGGACGGCGCTGACGCAGCCGAACAGCTGGGCGGTGACGGCGTTGAGCATCCAGAACCTCTGCTCGTTCCACCACGTCCGCACCGCCAGCCCGCGCCTCGCCACCGACACCTCGACCAGGTGCTGCACCAAGGAGGATGCGAAGGCGGCGGCGAACCACGGGGCGGCGGCGGCGTCCGGGAACAGAGGGACGCCGCGGAGGAAGCAGAGCTGCGGCAGGGTGGCGTAGCACAGCGCTGGGAACGCGTAGAGCGAAAGGAAGCCGAAGTAGGCGACGGTCATGGCCTGCGGCACGGAGACGGCGAGGAGCCCCCGGCAGGCGAGCGGGCAGTAGCGCCTAGAGAGGCCAACGGCGAGAAAGCCAGACATCCAGCGCTTGTTCTGGACCAGCACGTCCTTGAGGTTGGTGGGCATGGTGCCGAGGAACGGCGGCCGGGACGAGGGCGCCGGGTAGCAGTAGGCCGACGTCCAGCCCCGGGATAAGAAGCGGCGGTAGCCGGTGAAGTAGTCCTCCACCACCGACTGGTACATGAACCCCACCTCGTCGCCCCACCCGGTGCCGGTCTCGTACGCGCAGGAGGCCACCAGCGCCGCGTCTCGAGGAAGACGACGACGTTGGAGACCAGTCGCAGGTGGTTTCTGCAGGTGGAGGTTGCGCACGGAGGATATGAGGTCGTCGGAGTGGCCGAACCTCCTCACCAGCTCGCCGGCCTCCATGGACGAGAACTCTGCACCGTGCGCCGGCAACGAGGTGGCGGCGGACGGCATGGCCCCGTACAGTGCGTCCCTCCTGACGTAGAAGCCGGTGCCAACGAGGAGCGGGCCCCGGAGGCCGTCCTGGCCGATCCATCGAGTCTGCCGGACGCATGCAATTGATCATCGCTTGTCAGCTGAGAGCTGGCCATGTCAACAACTCAACATACGAGTGAGTCTGATACATTACCGCGAAGAAGGATCGGAGGTCATTGGTGTAGATGTCGTTGGGGCTGAGGTTGTGGAACATCTGCGGGAACTGCACGAAGGCGAGGCTCTCCGGCGCCGGCGGGGATCGGTCGAGATGGAAGCACATGGCCTCCAGGGCGGAGGAGCGGCTGTTGCAGGACATGTCGCAGTCGAGCACCAGCAAGTAGGGCGCGTTGCTCACAAGGCTCGACACCCGCAGCTGCAAGCAGATCATATCATTGCCGTCATCCGATCCGTGTTAGTCTTCGTACTGGTACTTATATTAGTACCGTATCAAAAACCAACTGTAAGGGTTAGAATCAATGCTCAGTTTTTTATTAGCAGTTGAGAGCGGATTATTATTATAACCAACAAGGAATTAAGGATTGATACAAGCAGATGACAGCGCACCAGGGCGTTGAGAGCGCCGGCCTTGAAGTGGTGAGGGGACGCCCTCCGCTTCTCGCGGGACACGTACACCAGCAACGGCATGGTTTCCTCGCCCTGTTGGTCGTCGTCCTCCTCGCCCGCGGTGATGATCTGCGGATTGAATTGGTTGCATGCAAGATACAGATTTACATATATAGATGAAGCTGCTAGTTAATTCAACTCAACTGATGATCAGGAATTGCTTTGATTGAATTGGATTTATCTCGACATAAGCATCGTGATCCTGACGTTTTTCTTTCGTCCAGCTCCTGGAAATACTGTTCTCCTTACTGGCCTCCTCTATGTCCCCTTTGAACGTCTCGTACATTTTCTGCACAGAAATTAAGTTATACGTACAAAAGACATTGTTGACGCTAGCTCCATCATCGTTACACAGATACCTTCATTCTTCGCCTCTCCTCGGCGGCCTCACCGCAGCGATCGCCGCCGTCATCCTGGCCGTCGTCGCCGGCGAAGTACCTGTCGGGCCACGGGCACTGCACCGAGTGCCTCCTGCAGAAGGGCACCCACGCCCTGGCGAAGGCGTAGGCCTTGCGGGCGGCCATCAGCGTCAGCGGCGACCCGGCATCGTCCGATAGGTACACGCTCAGCCTCCCGCCGTGGTAGTCCAGCGCCATGGCCGACACCACCGTGTTCATCACCCCCAACGCTGGCTCCTTGTCTGGGTCCGCCGTCACCACCAGCACGTCCACGGCCGGGAGGTCCCCGCGCCGCCGGGACTCCAGCAGCCGGTCCGGGAACGCGGCGCGCGAGACGGGCCGCCACAGGCCCGACTGCGACAGCGTCCACAGGAACAGGAGCGTCAGGTCCGCCGCAACCATGGCGGCGTTGCGGGCCACGCCGCCGCTGAGCTGATGCAGGTGCAGGGCGCGGTGGGCGATGGCCGCGGCGGCGAGCGCTGCGTGGACGGCCGCCATGAGGCGGTTGGCGGTGGCCAGGCGCCTGTTCACGTGCACGGAACTGAACGGTGGTGTCGTCGTCTCGCCAGCAGCCATGTGTGGTAATTGCTCGGCAAGGTTTAATTACCTGCTTGCTCAGGTGATGGGAGCACTGTGCATACTGCCGGGCCTGATCTGTAGACCTGTGGTTATATATGATGCGATTGGATACGGCAAGGATCAGCTACCTCTAGCCAGTTGCATTGGATCATCCACAAGTAGAAGATTGGAGAGCAACCTGGGATGGGAATGAGGTGCTCATTCGCGACAGTTTTGCTCGAATTTGATGCGGAGAGCATCCTAAAAATCCATCTCAATAGGAGTAGTCAAAAGCACGACATTCGGAGCGATCAGCGTACAGCTTGCTCAAGAATTCTCAAATATGCATGCTCCATCCTCCAGCAGCTCCGACTCATGGCTAAAGGTGTGGTCACTGTGGAGCGCCATACCCAATAAAGATTCGATTGTTCTGGTGGACAACTTGTGAGTACCAAATCTGGGGTTGTGATGCTAAGCTTATAAAGGAAAAAAGGATGAAGATTTACATTAATTTGAAGAACGGAGGGTTTGCACTGTGATGCTAAGCCTGTACAAGGAAAAAGGGGTTAAGATTTATATTTGAGAATTTGAGAATATAATGGAGGGAGTACAAGAGAAGGGAAGCTTGTTCACCACAGAAAACCCGTCGGGTCGTGGTTTTCCTGAGGTTACTGGTGATCCTATTGTAGCTGAATGCTTGTACGCGCTGAAATGTTGGCAAGGGATGAAGAAGCTTACACTCACCAACTCGGCTAAATTAAAACATCTCTCTTGAAACAATAATTCTGCAGGTACAAGTGGGAACCAAAGAACAACCCTAATGAATCTCAAAAACATTATGCAATCAAAATTTGTGTGACAGATCGCAGACACAAAAGCAAATATAATATCTGATGGCAGTGACCATAAAGTAGAGTCATATTAACCATATCCGTGCTACATAAAAAGAGTCAAGGCACTTACATCATCCAGCACTACTAGAGAACTCGGTATTAGTACCGGTTCGTAGACTGCATATCTTCCGAAAATGCATCCGGGATTAATCCGTCAAGATAAAAGGGGGATCTTTTATCACTGGTCCCTCAACCGGGATATAAAATCCTACTTTAGTCCCGGTTGGTGTTACAAACCGGGACTAAAGGTCGCCTAACCGGGACTAAAGTGCGTGCGTACAGCGCCATGCAAGCCTGCATGGCACCTATAATTTTGTGCATATCTCACGTACCCCTTTAGTTAACCTTTAGTGGTTGAGAACTTTTTTTATAATAAAATCAATCAAACTAGTATTTAAACGAATCAAATAAGTATTTAAATGAATCAAACAAGTATTCATACAAATACTATACAATTCTTAGTGTACTATATATATATACAAATCTAATTAGTGTACATATTATATATATATATACAAACTAAATCAAAATATATATATATATATATATACACACACACACACACACGATGATCTTCCCGTCGAGGTGCTGGGAGCGTCTAATTTTCGTCCATCGTAATGAAAGTCTTCTTGTGGATTTACCACCTCATCCATCAGGAATCCAATGAGACCTTCACATATTGCCGCTACTCTTTCCTTCTTCAAGAGTCCCAATTGAATATTCCACATCTGTAATTTGGATACATATATGTGAATTTTACACGAACAATTGTAGAAAATAAATAACTATTAATAGTTTTTTTTACATACTTTAAATTCGTGCTCCGTGGCCTTGGTGGTCTTGGGTCCCAATAAATTGTGCATGTGCTCACAGACATAGTAGCCACATAGATTATCATTCCCAGGTTCCTATCTTAAGCAATGTAGTGGGAAAAAATAATTAAGCTATTAAATATTCGTGCTATAGAATGTACAAAATGTGCAGACTTCATATGTACCGGGAAGTCTGTTCTCCATGTAAGTTTTTCTTTGAATTGACTTGATCTATCTGCCCTGATGAATTCTCTCCATGCTCTGCAAATTAAAATAATGAATGATATAGTGTTAGGTTAAAATTTAGGAAACAAAATTTTGTATAGAGATAGAGGTCCAGAATTAGTACATGTCTAGCGTGTGTTGCACGTCTTGATACTCCTTCAGATCTCTCCTCAACGAATCGAAGACAGTGACATGACTTCAATCAATGTTAATAATAATGAGGATCCAATGGAAGTTGTGTATGTAAATGTTCATATATATTAGAGGTAACTAACATTAATCAGGTAAGAAAAAAGAAAACGAATATAGACGGTATACACACACTTACTTGAAGTTGTATGGAAGTAGTATGTGATCCTTTAATTTTTATCTGTCTAAGGAATTGTATACTGCGAGCAACGTTTTATCTGGAAAATCTTGTATCTGGGCTTGGTTCACTATGGATGGATCCATGAAGCCAATATGGAGGTACGCTTCATGTCGGCCCATATGAATTAGCATCCTATATAAAATGAAAGATAAAGTTAATTAGTACGGCGAACGCATGCAAAAAAAATGATATGAGCCAAAATTTACATGTACATATAAACGGACACTTACAGAGTCCAAGCGCTCATCAGAGAAACGTCTAGGGCACCATGATGGTACACTTCGTTCGTATATATCCTTGAATCGTAGCCACAGGACTGCCTTGCCTTCGCCATGAAAATCTATCGGTTTTATCTTAAGGCCCAACATCTCCCTCTCGTCGGCAGACAACTTCATGTATCATTGATGGAATTCGTACATCTTCGTTGATAGCTTCTTTAGCGAATCAGGGCTAACAATAGGCATGCCTAGCTCAAAGGTCCATTTCGGTTCACTTGGCGGTGTAGCTGGTAGCTCGACTTTTTTCCTTTTTTTCTTCTCATCAACCTTTACTAATGCCCGTTCATAGTTCGATAGTAGTGGTTGACTGTTCTTGCCTTGTTCTTGCATCTTGATGAATTTATATAATTCTCTTTGATCTACTGGCGGTGGCTCCATCTCCCTTCCTTTTCTTAATTCCCTCTATTCCCTCAACCACTCACTAGCTTGCACTTGGATTTCGGTCCAGTGTTCCTCATGAGTCATTGCCTCCTAGCGTTCCTCAGAAGTCACCTCAGGCTCCTTTGTTTTCTTCTTACGTTGTCTTGGCTTGGGAGGCGGTAGTCGGGACTTCTTAAATGGTGCTCTTAGTCCCGACGAAGGTGATCATGGAGGGGTGTTGTTGTCGTCGTCGTCGCTCCAACCACCAGGCTATAGCGGAGATGGAGACCTTGATCGTGGAGCAGGTTGTGGTGCAGATGATGGTCTGGATGTTTGAGGAGATGGTCGTTGCTCTGGATTTGCGGAGAGTGGTCTTGAGCTCTGAGGAGGTGCCTCCACGTCGGGGATGATGATGTAGCATTTGCGCCATAGAATGACCCCGGGAACCACTTCTCCTAGTGTTGTTGACCCGAAGCCTGTTGCGAAGTCGAGCTCTAGGTCTTCAAATTTGCTATCAGGGATTCTCTCTACGCCAACACTGGCATAGCTAGGTGGAAGCTCCATGCCATGGCATGTATGATTTGGCAGGATTGGCAATGCACTCCCATACGCCACCTGGATATATAAAAGAAATGATGTTCTTAACCTTCAAATTGCCAAAGCACTCCCGAGGCTCCGGTGCATAAATATTATGTATATATATGTACCTTATTCCTGAGGTTGCTGATCGGTGTATGCAGCTCACATGTGGTGCATTGCGTGATGGCATCTACAAGGAATAGTTGCTCTTCCACGGGTAATCCTGGCGTATGTGGCTCGAGGAGCCCTGTGGATGCACAGCTGCTCCCGAGGTGTTGAAAAGGACTGGCAACTGCGTCGACCATTCGTCTACTGCCTCCCTCCTGCATTCTTACTTCTAATGACTGCAGTTTGGATTCTATCGTGCACCGCCATCTCTCATCCTCTTGCTCCTTTCTTTGGTTCTGGCTTGTGTACATGTCCAAGTTGCCTCGGAATGCGAACTTCCACGGAAAAAGCCCGAACCCTCGAGTACGTCCTGGGTGTTCGGGATTCTCGAGGGCCATTGTGAGCTCATCATTCTCTTGGCACACCGTCAATGTCTCATCCTTAACATCTTTAATAATCTTGTCAAGCTTTGTGGCCGCTTCACTTAACAGGTCATCAAAGACCAGCGTCCCATCATCTGGGTTTATCTCACCTTCATGAGCGTAATACCAATTTTTTGATCGTTCGGGCCAATCAATTGTTCCTGGTATGATACCCCGCTCAATCAGGTCTTGTTCCATCTAATTCCATTTGGGAATTGCTTTGGCGTAACTACCTCGCCCTAGCTTATGATGGTACTCCTTCCCCCCAGCATTGCCTGTGTTCTGGGTGACCTTGTTCTTACTATCTTCGGTGCTCTTGTATTTTACAAATGCCTCCCAGTGGTCCTTACGCTATGGACACACACTAAAATCTGGAGTTCGGCCCTTCTTAATGTAGGCGGTATCCAACATCTTCTTGAATGTCTCGAATTGTGTGGCCATCTTCTTCAGTGTCCACGCTTTCACATCATTTTCAATATATCCGTCGGGAAATGTGAAATATTTCTTAACTTCTTCCCACAGCATATTCTTTTCTGTATCCTAGAGCGCGTATGGATTAGTCATTTTGTCCTTCCATTCCCTTATGCTGATGGGCACGTTCTCCCTTACGATTGCCCCGATCTGACTCACGTACTGTGTTGCCACTTCTTGGGGAGCAACCGGCCTGCCCTCTTCTGTGACTTCCGTGATGATAGCCTTTTTTGTTCCAGTCTTCAACTTGGAAGGACCTTAGTGGCTTCGGACGACGGTTCATCGATCCAGAGAGCTAACATTTCAAGATTCATTAATTAATTAGTACATAGTAATAATGAATAACATCATATATTATAGATAGAGAGGGTTAAAATATGATCTATACCTCGTCGGAACCTTCTGCCACGATAACATTTTGCTGGAGCTTGGCCTCTTCATTGCCATCGGCAGACAGGTTGAGAAACATGTCTGCCTGGCTACCCTCTTCATTGGTGTACGCTATGGGAAGGTTGGAATTACTATCACTAGCAATAATCCGCTCCATTAGATACCTTCTGGCCTCATCATCTGCCATCGTTCTCAACTACTTTGTACATGAAATCATATATAGAACAACCATGAAAAAAATTCATTTCAACAAATTTTTTTGAAATATACAAAATGTAATATACAAAATGTACTATGTAAAATGTAATATAAAAACTAATTTCTAAGAATTTCAACAAAAATTTGTAAACATTTGTACCAAAGTTCAATTAATTTCTAAGCATTAATTAGTAGTATACAACTATATTCCACAAACAATTAGAAGTAATCTACCAAATTTCTAAAATTAATTCGGGCCAGGGGACGACCGGAGTTGGAGGTGGGTGCGTCGGCGATGAGGATGCGTGGCGATGATGAGGGAGGCGGCCGGCCGACTGGCGATGGGGACAGCGGTCGCGGCGATGGGGACAGCTACGACGACGGGGAGGAGGTGGCGCTGGTGCGCGATGAGGGGCACGCGTGGAGGTCACGGCGACAGGGATGGACGCGCCGGCGGCAGCGACAGGGACAGAGGGGAGGCCAGCGATGATTGCGGGCGAAGATGATGGCGGCGGCGACGGAGACGGAAGAGGCCAGCGAGTAGGATGGGTCGCCGGCGGCGACGGGGAGCGGCGACGGCGGATGCCGGCGATGGGCGGGACGAGGCCGAGGAGTGAAAATTTTGCTAAGTGTTGGTCGCGGGGGCTTGTAGCAGATGCTAAAACTTTAATCCCGCTTTGTAATTGAAACCTGGATTAAAGGACATTTAACCTCGGTTTCTAATACAAACCGAGATAAAAGGGGGGGCTTTTATCTCGGTTTATGATCACCCGCGATAAAAGGCCCTCCCCTTTTATCTCGGTTTATTATCATCCGGGATAAATGGGTAGTTCTAGGCGGGAATCAAAAAGTCCCCTTTTATCCCGGTTCTACTTTATAACCGGGATAAATGGGGACCTTCTCCTGTTTTTCATCTCCCGACTGGTTTTTGGAAATTTATTCGATTTATGTTTTCACAGAATTTCAGGAAGCAAAAACTAAGAAATTTACATATTTCAAACATGCAAAAATATATTAAATTAATAAGTTTGTTTACAATAAGTTTTAACTAGTCATAAATTCTATACTATTTCTTTTTGCTTCGATTTGGAAATTTATTCCATTTATGTTTTCAATGGATTTCAGGAAGCAAAAAATAAGAAATTTACATACTTCATACATGCAAAAATATATTAAATTAGCAAGTTTGTTTACAAGAAGTTTTAACTAGTCATATATTCTATACGATTTCTTTTTGCTTCTATTTGGAAATTTATTCTATTTATGTTTTCACTGGATTTCAGGAAACAAAAAATAAGAAATTTACATATTTCAAACATGCAAAAATATGTTAAATTAGAAAGTTTGTTTACAATAAGTTTTAACAAGTCATAAATTCTACACTATTTCTATTTGCTTCTATTTGAAAATTTATTCTCGCCGGGTGGAACTTGTAGGCATCGGATCTCACCGGGTTTCGCTGGATTTCATGAAGTAGAAATTAAAACTTTACATATTTCAAACATGCAAAAATATATTCAATTAGCAATTATATTTACAATAAGCTTGAATGACTCATTAATTCTACACTAGTTATATTACCTTCTTAAATAATTATTTTACTGCATCACTATCATCTATCATTAATCCCAGAGGGCAAACAATCTGTTTAGCTTCATATGTTGTGGATGGCAATTCATTATTCTCGGGAAGAATCTTCTTGATAATTTCCAACATCAGTATCGCAAACTCAAATATTGCTGAAAGTTTACATAAAAATACATAAATTATTTAGCTCATATTTGATTTTTAAATAACTAAACTATTAAAAACTTCAATATTTCCCACATAATTTACTTATTCTAAAAATGGCTAATTCCATACCTCTATCAGAAAAGTACTAAAGTATGAAATTACACCTATAATTTATATGGCTAATTTATACATATCCATCACATTGTAGCTCAAAAACATATATAAATACATATCATCTACATGCTTAACAACAAACAAACTTATTTTTCTCCCTCTCTAAAGTATCAAACAAAGCTTAACAACAATAAATGAGCAGAGCCCATGTTTTGTGAAGGTTAGCTACTTCATGCTCCGTTCACTTACATTTTGTATATTACATTTTGTATGTTACATTTTTTATATTAAATTTTGCATAGTACATTTTGTATATTATATTTTGTATGTTACATTTTGCCTAGTACGTTTTGTATATTAGATTTTGTATAGTAAATTTTGTATATTATATTTTGTATGTTACATTTTGCATAGTATATTTTGTATATTACATTTTGTATACTACATTTTGTATGTTACTTTTTTTATATTATATTTTGTATCGTACATTTTGTATATTACATTTTGTATATTTTAAAAATGTAGTAAATTTTGTATATTTCAAAAAAAATTGTTGAAATGAATTTTTTTTCATGGTTGTTCTATATATGATTTCATGTACAAAGTAGCTGAGATCGATGGCAGACGACGAGGCCAGAAGGTATCTAATGGAGCGGATTATTGCTGGTGATAGTAGTTCCAACCTTCCCATAGCGTACACCGATGAAGAGGGTAGCCAGGCAAACATGTTTCTCAACCTGTCTGCCGAAGGCAATGAAGAGCCCGAGCCCCAGCAAAATGTTACTGTGGCAGAAGGTTCCGACGAGGTATAGATCATATTTTAACCCTCTCTATACATAATATATGATGTTATTCATTATTACTATGTACTAATTAACTAATGAATCTTGAACTGTTAGCCCTATGGATCGCTGAACCGTCGTTCGAATCCCCGAGGTCTTTCCAAGGTGAAGACTAGAGCAAAAAAGGCTATCATCACGAAAGTCACAGAAGAGGGCAGGCCGGTTGCTCCCCAAAAAGTGGCAACACAGTACGTGAGTCAGATCGAGGCAATCATAAGGGAGAACGTGCCCATCAGCATAAGGGAATGGAAGGGCAAAACGACTAATCCATATGCGCTCCAGGAACCAGAAAAGAATATGCTGTGGGAAGAAGTTAAGAAATATTTCACATTTCTCAACGGATATATTGAAAATGATGTGAAAGCGTGGACCCTGAAGAAGATGGCCACACAATTCCAGACATTCAAGAAGATGTTGGATACCACCTACATTAAGAAGGGCCGAACTCTAGATTTTAATGTGTATCCATAGTGTAAGGACCACTGGGAGGTATTTGTACAATACAAGAGCACCGAAGATAGTAAGAACAAGGTCACCCAGAACACAGGCAATACTGGGGGGAAGGAGTACCATCATAAGCTAGGGTGAGGTGGTTACGTCAAAGCAATTCCCAAATGGAATCAGATTGGAAAAAGATCTGATTGAGCGAGGTATTGTACCAGGAACAATTGATTAGCTCGAACGATCGAAAAATTGGTATTATGTTGTTGACGCCGGATTTTGACACGTGTTTTGAATCGGCGTCAAAAGAAGGAAAAAGATGTGTCGATGCATCGAGCTAAAAGCTACAGTTGGGAATCAGCCAATTGAAGCTACAGTGTTTCGGCCGATTGACAAAAGGGGTCGGTAAAGGTTGGCCGATTGGGAGCTAGAGCGGCTTGGTCAGTATGGGCCTAAGGTGGGCTGGAGAAAAGATTGGCTGAAGAAGGAGATTGGCCCGTGGGGATATGATAACCAACTCCGATACGAGTTGTGTTTGTTATCATATAAAATTAGAGATAGATCCTAGTCAGTTAGAAAATCAATTGTAACAGGCTATAAATAGCCACCTCTAGAGGTTTGTAAAGAGAACACATCAATTAATACAACCAATCTACTTTTTCCTCGTACTTTATTTTCAAGTCGGCGACCTCGCCAGAATACTTTTTTCTTTCACGAGTTCGTACGGGTTGGCAGGGCTGCATCAACACAATCTTCGGCCGATTCTGTAAGTTCCGCTTACCGAGTAATATCTAAGCTTTAACTTCGGGCGCATCGTTGTTGTTTCATTTAGATTTATTCACCAGTGATCGATATCAACTAGAATCGTAGGTTCTACCTGTTGTTTTAGTTTTTATTACCAGTTATCCAACTTGAGATACGAACTATCGGCTTTTATTGCTTTCGTTCTTTGTCATCATACAGCCGATTAGATCTATCCCAAGTGTTGTTTCCCTAGCGTTGTTTAGTTTGCTCTAGTAGCTTTTCTTTACAATCGCTACACGGTATCGGCTGTTTTATAGCTGGTCACCTCTACAGTAAATCGGCCGATTCGCCGACACGCTTTTAAAGACAGATCAGAACTCTAGCCGATCGTAGCCCTTGGAATTTAATATTTTTATTTCCTTATCAACCAACAAGTCAGATTGACTGGCACGCCGCGCGAACCGCACCGGTGCGATAACCCGAACAGGAGTTAAGCAGATTCTCTCGGGTCGTGTGTCCGACGCTGAGGATCATCGGCTGATTTTCAGCATGAACATACGCTCATGGAGGTGATATAAAACTAGATGATGGGATGGTGGTCTTCGATGACCTGTTACATGAAGCGGCCACAAAGCTTGACAAGATTATTAAAGATGTTAAGGATGGGATGTTTACGGTGTGCCGAGAGAATGATGAGCTCACAATGGCCCTCAGGAATCCCGAACACCCAGGACGTACCTGAGGGTTCGGGCTTGTTCTGTGGAAGTTCGCATTCCAAGGTGACTTGGACAAGTACACAAGCCAAAATCGAAGAAAGGAGCAAGAGGATGAGAGTTGGCGGCGCACGATAGAATCCAAACTACAATCTGTAGAAGTAAGAATGCAGGAAGGAGGCAGTAGACGAATGGCCGACGCAGTTGGCAGCCCTTCTCAACACCTTGGGAGCAGCTGCGTCCACAGGGCTCCCTGAGCCACATACGCCAGGATTACCCATGGAAGAGCAACTATGCCCTGTGGATGCCATCACGCAATGCACCACATGTGAGCTGCATACACCGATCGGCAACGTCATCATTAAGGTACGTATATATACATAATATTTATGCACCGGAGCCTCGGGAGTGCTTTGGCAAGTTGAAGTTTAAGAACATCATTTCTTTTATATATCCAGGTGGCGTATGGGAGTACATTGCCAATCCTGCCAAATCATACATGCCATGGTATGGAGCTTCCACCTGGCTATGCTAGTGTTGGCGTAGAGAGAATCCCTGATAGCCAATTTGAAGGCCTAGAGCTCGACTTCCCAGCAGGCGACGGGTCAACAACACTAGGAGAAGTGGTTCACGGGGTCATTCTATGGCGCAAACGCTACATCATCATCCCCGGCGTGGAGGCACCTCCTCAGAGCTCAAGACCACTCTCCGTAAATCCACAGCAGTGACCATCTCCTCAAACATCCAGACCATCATCTCTACCACAACCTGCTCCATGATCAAGGTCTCCATCTCCACCACATCCTAGTGGTTGGAGCGACGATGACGACAACAACACCCCTCCACAATCACCTTCGCCGGGACTAAGAGCACCATTTAAGAAGTCACGACTACCGCCTCCCAAGCCAAGACAGCGTAAGAAGAAAAAAAAGGAGCCTGAGGTGGCTTCTGAGGAACGCTGAGAGGCAATGGCTCATGAGGAACGCTGGACCGAAATCCAAGTGCAAGCTAGTGAGTGGTTGAGGGAACAGAGGGAATTAAGAAAAGCAAGGGAGATGGAGCCATCGCCAGTAGATCGAAGAGAATTATATAAATTCATCAAGACACAAGAACAAGCCAAGAACAGTCAACCACTAGTATCAAACTATGAACGGGCATTAGTAAAGGAAAGATGTGGAATAAAACTATTAATAGTTATTTATTTTCTACAATTGTTGCCGAGTGTCAGATGGCAGACACTCGGCATAAAATTAAAGTTTGCCGAGTGTTGGCCTCGAGGCACTCGGTAAAAAATTAAGATTTGCCGAGTGTAGGTGGGTTTAGTATCCATGGTCTACTCCGACCCGAGACAGAATTTCGGCAGCACCTCCCTGCTGTTCTCCAAATACACGTCCTTGATGGGAGATTGTGTATCCGGCTCCAAGCACTCCTACGAGCCACTTATCTTTAGAGGT
>NC_028452.1:42419381-42486827 GCF_000263155.2 Setaria italica | reverse complement strand
AACTCTATCTCAAATCGGAGTAGACCATGGATACTAAACCCACCTACACATCCTCGGGCTGTCCAAAAAATGTGGACAATTCGAAATAGATACGGTTATAGATATGCAAAGATCTGCATATTTCCAACCGTATCTCTTTTGAACGGGAGAGGCCTACCTAGGTTACATGATATACGAACATCTTACGGAAAAGAGAGGTGTAGGATGCCTCACCTTGCTATCCTGCAAAGTGACGAGTTGTGGACGGTAACGTAGCCTCTCCTGCAAGAAAAGAAATATAAAACTGTCAAGTCGTAATTTTGGCAGCACCTCCCCTGCACGAGGAGGTTTCTAAAACCTGCATCAAATCAAAGGGCATGATGGCCGACAACCACATCCACTCCAATTTAATGGCACGATGGCCGACAACCACACACAGCTCAAAAGGAAGCAAATAATCCATACATCATTCATCCTCTTCTGATTTTTAAAAGAAACTCCTATCACCTCCCTAGTCATCCTACCCTTTTATAATTTCTAATCATTTTTCAAATTTCTAATCTACAAGTCATTTTCTAATTCATCCTATCATTTTCTAATTACTAATTTATTTTCTAATTAATTTGAACAGCGAATATTGAAAAATTACCGGCTGAGAGCGATGAGGGGGCCAGCGGGGCACGCTGGGGGCCGGGGGCGCACCGGGGGCGAGCACGGCGCGGCATCGAGGGTCGGGGGCGGCAGCCGGGGTGCGCGGCACCGGCAGCCGGGGGCGGGCGGGGCGTGGCGCCGGGGTCCGGGGGCGGCGGCCGGGGGCGGGCGGGGCGCGGCGTCGGGGTCCGGGGGCGGCGGCCGGGGGCGCGGGGGGGGGGGCGGGGGCGGGTGGGAGGCGTGTGTGTGTGGTGTGTGGGTGTGTGCGTGTGTGTGTGAGTTAGGGCGGGCAACTGGCCCGGGTGCTTAACTTCCAGGCTTTGCCGAGTGCCAGATCGCGGGCACTCGGCAAAGGCCCTATTTTAATTTTTTTTCGGATTTTCAAACGGTGTCGCTGCCTGGTGGTGGGCCCACGGAATGTTTGCCGAGTGTTTCGATGTGACACTCAGCAAGCAATGTACTTTTCCGAGTGCCTCGATGCGATACTCGGCAAGTAGCCTCCTTTGCCGAGTGTTTCTGCAGGACACTCGGCAAAGTACGCTTATATTTCATGTGTAAACCTTTACTAATATTACAACGTGTTTTAGTAATTTTTTGTCCGTAAACTTTGAAAAACCTAGTCAAAATCACTAAACAATTCCTATTTCATTTTTCTACTCATATTATTCCATTATTTCATGGATTTATAGGTCAAATTGAATTTATATCTATTAAATTTATATAATTGCAATTAATAAATAAAAATTATCAAACGGATCCGAAAAATTCCCAAAATTTGACATGAACCAATCTATGTTGTCTATGGCCTATACAAAAAATTTTGAACTCAATCCCAAATTCAAGTATCAATTCGACTCAAAATCTTACAGGATCTTTCCAACTTCTACGAATCCTCTCCTGAGATGCTTCGATTTCTAAGCATCATATGTCAAAATTTGTGCAAAACCTTCTCAATTTTTTACCACAGCCTCCATATATGAAATCATGGCATCTTGGCAAATCTCGTGATTTTCAGACTTCGTTTATATTTTTGAGAATTAAAAAATCATTCGGCCACACGTTCGTGGTCGTGTTTTCTTAACAAAATGTTCGAAATTTCTTTTCATTTCCCGGATGAGACCTCAATTTGGACTCATTAACATGAATATGATTTTTTCACTCATATTATTCCATTATTCCAATAACTTGCAGTTCAAATTTGACTTAAATCAACAAATTACTCTAAATGAAATTAATTCATTAAATATAGCAAATAAGTTAAGAAATAGACCACCTTCTAACATGCAGTGCCAAATGTCATACGTGGGGAGTACAAAAAGTGTGGAGGGTGGAGGAGGGAAAAATTATTTTGGTTTTGCCGAGTGTCGCAAAAAACACTCGGCAAACATTCATGTTTACCGAGTGCCGTAGAAAACCACTCGGCAAACACATGTCTTTGCTGAGTGTCGACCGTGGCACTCGGCAAACTTGTAACTTTGCCGAGTGTCTGCAACCGACACTCGGCAAAGGACTAACGTCTGGCACGTCCCCCCTAACGGACGTCGCACGTGCCGGTCACGTGGTTAAGGTTTGCCGAGTGTCAGTTGTTTGTTGGGTGTCGGTTACGAGTTTGCTGAGTGTTTTCAGTTTGACACTCGGTAAAGAGGATTTATGCCGAGTGTATAATGTTTGCCGAGTGTTTTCAATTTGACACTCAGCAAATACCTCCTTTGCCGAGTGCCCGAGATAAAACATTCGGCAAATAGAAAATACTAGGCAACTTTACTGTTTCCCGTAGTGATAGGGTGTGTTGGGTGAGAAAACTGTCACTACTAACAACATGTCCACATCCTGTTATTAGTACCAACTGCATTAATTAAATTACACATAGATTTATGAATATATGCTAGACGCTTCCGATCCCTTCGTGTTGTAGTAGATAATAAACAAAACAAAACGCAATATAAGGTTGGCTGGGCTTGGTTTACAACACGTACACCATATTGATCTGACCGTTGCAGGAGCAATGGCGAAACCCTGCCCTTCCTGCTGGACGAACCGGGAGCATCAAGGCGTCTGGGAGGATGGCACAGTAAGTTCAGTACTTCTCGTCAGTACACTTTATTTACAACAGCAGAGCATATATACATTGCAGTCAAATACTCAAATGGTTCATGCATTATACTGCTTGTTCAAATCAAAGTGATCACAAAATCCCCTGCAGGTTTTCCAGCAAGAGGTTCGTGCATAGTATCGCGGTCAGCCCGAAATCAATGCTATGGGCGCTGCTTGTGCTGTTGGTTCTGTTATTTCGGCGATCATGATGATGCTCCCAAGCCTTTACCGTTCTACCAAAGCGGCCTTTTTCGAGAAGTACAAGTAGGAGGAGGTGTACAGATGGGGGCACGTGGCGCAGCCCAATGCTCTACCTCTCTGATGGAATGAACTTGTACGGAGTGGTTATCTAGTATCCATGTAGCACACTTACATGTACTAGTGGATATGCACGTAATAGTAAAATAAAAACTTATGCTCATAGAAATCTTGCGAAGACTAATTTTCTATCGGTTATACTTGGGTCGGGACGTCCGTGCCTCAACAAAAACTCGTACGCCCCAACCCAGCGATAATGTTGTGGTGGGAATTCTTAACGTGTGATTTTGTTACGATAGACACGTGATGATATTGCAGCAGGGGAGACCGTCCAACTCCAAGGACGGATGCTGCCATGGAAATTTTTTGTGTGTGTTTTTGTTGCGATAGTTGTATGGTGATGTTGTAAGGGATTTCAGTTAATATGTGATGTTGAGGTGGTTATTTTCGGGATGTTAGACATGTGACGGAAAGTTTCAACAACTATTTTGGAATGTTGCAAAAATGTATCTTAGATGTTTCAATAGTTATTTTTTCATGTTGCACCTTTCTAGTCTAACTAACTAATTATATTTATTTTACTGATATTTTCAATAAAAATATACTTTTAGAATGTTGCATAGTATTTTTAATATATTACGACTATATGTTTTAAAATGTTGTAAAACGTAAATTTCGTTGCAAACTTTGTTTTTAAGTGACGTCACTCTCCGTGGATATTGCATGAAACATGGTGTTATGTTGTAGCGGGGATTTTCTATCCCCGATTCGGACAAAAGAGTCATTTTTATACACATCTTTTTTTAGCATTGCTAAAGTTCATTTTCACTGTTGCGATGGAGCATACGATGAGAAAATCCCCATCAGATGTCCAGGTGCTAGCAGCTCCGATTTTCTATTTACAATCAGGATGTCTATGTGGAACAAATGTATTTAAAAAAATAAAAATCTCATATCCATAAAAATCTTGTTTACAAGAATTTTAGATTCAATAACAAACGATTTAGCACCATACATATAAAAACCATTTGGTCATCCGAAAAAGTTAAGCCATACCATAATTATTTTCATCGCATGAGCCAAAAAGTTAGGAGATCGATATGCTTACCCATAAGAGTAGGGACTACAAGGCGGGCACCGGCAGGAGTTCCGCATGCTCTGCTCAGCAGAGAAGGGGAAGGGAGCCATGGACTATGGGCCGCCACCACCGCTTCCGCCTCCTCCGGGTGATGCGGCCGCGCCTTATCCGATTGAAAAGATGGAGGCTAGGACGGTAGGCACTATTATGCAGAAATTCAAGGGCTAAAGCAAAAGAAACAGGATCTAGATCTAATTATCTTTGAACTGCGATAGACCGCGGTTGCAAAACCTAATTATCTTTGAACTGCGATAGACCACGGTTGCAAAACCAGAAAGATCAGGGACTCTTTAGCAAAAGCGGCACGGCTGACCGGCTGTTGACCGGTATGCTGACCGGGTCAGATCTGATCCCACCGTCGGATTTAGATCCGACGGCTGCGGTCGACTGTGACTATAGCGGCAGCGCACGGGCCACAGAGGACGGCGGCAAGCAGTGGCGCACGGCGGTACTTTGATTGGAATGTGAATGCTTATGGGGTGGTCTGGTTTCCTGTCGTGTGCACATGCTCATCCATGCGCGTGTTCGACACAATACAACGATCCTGCCTGATGAACATTAGCGTCTGGTGCACACGTTTTGCCTGATGAACATAGGCGTCTGATTTTGGCTGATGAATTTGGCCACCCCCGCTGTGGGTATAGCCACATAGGCCGTCTGATGCACACGGGTATGGTCATCATGTTTTTTTTCCGAGTTACAAATTTTTTTAGAGATTCTGATGTTTTATCCTCTCATGTCTTCTTCACATGTTTATGATGAACATAGGCGGCGTAGAACTTCAGCCCGGGCCAGATACAAGGTAGAGGCCGAGATGGAAACATCTTGCCTGCTTTTTGAGGACCAATGGTGGTCACCCTTGGATGACGAGTAATTGATAACGTTGTGTTGGTTTGATGTTGCTCTTGCTCTACAGGTGTAAGATGCAAGGTGGCGGTTGACGGCGTGCGGTGAAGGTCAAACAAAAGGTTCGTGCCGATGGACCAAGGGCGGTGAAGGATGAATGCGAGTAGGCTTGGACCGATGGACCCGAGGAGTCCGAGCGACATCATGGGCGGTTCACATGGTGCACGAAATGGCGGGAGGACATGACGGGATGGAGACGGAGTCGGTCGAGTCGAGCAGGAGGCTTGGTGGAGGCTGGACACGCGTCGACATCGAGGAGATCGCGTGGCGGCCAAGCGAAGATGGACGTTTTGGGGTGGTTTGGGCCTTAAAACCACCGCATAGTCAGGTTTTCCGGTTTGGTCCTCAAAACTGAGGGCGAGCCCGGTGCGGCCGGAGCTTCGAGAAGGAGGGCACGTGGCGTCATCGCGAAGTTTGCGTCGTGGCGAAGTAAAGTCGTGAAGGCGGCGTGTCCGTCCGATGCGCGGATAAAAACTTGGACTAAAATACCCCTGCGTGGGTAGTTATCCTAGTTTTTGTGTTAGGGGTAGTATAGTCATTCATCCTGGACTATATATAGGGATGGGGAGCTGTTTATTTTAGCAGCTCTCTTGTTTTAGCAACTTATTATCATCTTGCTTAGAGGCTGTCATGTGCTTAGTGAGAGGAGAGAGGGAGATGAGAGGTAATTACTCTTTATCTCTTGATTTCTTCATCATTAATGGGTGAATGAAGGGAGGAGGCTAGTCCTCATCTTGTATAAAAAATGTTCTCGTAATTCAGCTTTGTTTGTTGTCTCAAATCGTGCTAAATCTTTGATTTCCGAACGTTTTTCTTTTTCTCCATTTTCGGAGTTATTTTTTGAGATTTTGTATTCATCATGTTTGAGCCCGAATCTCGTGAGGTGGGTTGAAGGGAGATGTTACTAGGACCTTAGGGAGCATTCTTATTGTGATCCCTCTTCAAATCCCTCACGAATCCAGCTCGATTTTGAGTTTTTTCTGAATCATGTTCTTGAGTTAGGGTTTTGGTTTTCTCCAAAATTTACGATGAATGCTTGAGCTTTTTGAGATTTGTCTTATGGATCTATTTCCTCTAGTGGTATTGCATCCTTGTCTCAAGTTTTATCTTGATTCGGGGAGTATCGAAGGAGTTCTTGTGATTCGAAGTGGAGCGTGTTCTTTGTTCTTTGCTGTTCTTGTGTGCCTTGTTTCTGTTCTTCGTTCCTTTCCTGTTCTTGTGCGCAGGTGACAGGGAAGCAGCAAGCGGATCAGGCCAGCACGTGTACGAGCAGCAGGCTGGCTTGGTAAGTCGCGGCCTAGCTACACCAGGGGAGTGCTTCACCAGGTTGCAGGCCCAGGAGTGGGAGGCCAGCTGCTTGCCTCGCGGGCCAGACAAGCCTGGCGGCCCAGGCAGCAGCGCTAGAGGCCCAGCAGCCAGGCCAACCGGCCCAACAGGAGCAAAGCGGGGGAGGCCATCGCACCTGGCGCAGGTTGCAAGCCAGCAGGCTGACAGCGAAGTAGCGAGGTTAATTCTTGGAACTTGACTTGTCAGGCCCTGTTTGACATGACTCCAACTCTGGGTGGAGTTGCTGCACTCCAGAACTCCAGGTGGAGCCAGCTCTGGGTGGAGTTGGAGCAGGCCCGTACCTATGTTTTTGTGGCCCTGGTGCAAAACATAAAGTGGGGCCTATATTTATAAAATGCAAAAAACTAAAGTGCACGTAGACTTCCTCGTGTAATACCATAAGTATTTGTACAAAACGATTAAATGACGAATCTTACTTACTGATAACTTCTTAGCTTCCATTAAAAAACATCATTCGTCTAGTATTCTTCGAAATGAAATCTTCAATTATATCTTCATACTTAATCTTCTCTAGAAGATCATTTTCAAGCGCAATTGTCGCCAATCTATTTAGCCTTTCTTGTTTCATAGTACCGCGCATGTAGGTCTTTAGCAACTTCAATTTGGAAAAGCTTCGTTCTGCAGATGCAATTGTTACATGAATAGTTAACAAAATTCTGTATGCAACAAGGGCATTAGGAAAACAGCCCATCCGTTTCACAAACTTCAGAATATCAAGAGGGCCCATGTCTTCCTTTGGAATGAAATCTTGGAGGAACTTTAACTCCACATGTAATTCTTTGCCATCATATCAGAATGGTCACCACTCTTAAGTGCAGCCTCAAGATTAGCACAAGAAGACAACAGACTCTTGTCATCTAAGGAGCATAATTTCTTTGAAGTAAACAAAAAACCAAAAGTTTTTTCGTATCCCTGGTATTGTTCGAATCTCTTTGTAAGTGAAGCAATAGCTTGATCAACAATGGATAGAAAATAATTGCTTCTAATTAACTCCTCTGTAGATTGTGAAGCAATAGATTCATCTTCACGTGCCTCATCAAATTGCCGTTTCCTTTTGATTTTACGCTTGGTACGGAATGTTGGTTCAACATCCATCTCACGTGCAATTTCTTTTGCAGATTCTAATGCATTTGGAAAACCAGTTTCTCTATACTTAGTGAAGAATGAAAGCAACCCCTGCACTTTCTCAATAGCAATATCAATAAGCATATCCTTTGCTTGTAATTGTTTACTGACCAAATTAATGGCAGATAATACTTCATACTAGATAACTATTGCCACTATAAATTCAAAGTCACCAAGCTCATTGGTCGCCAAGGATTTAGCTTCACTACATATTGTTGCATCATTATCAGTATCTGACACTTCCAGTAAAGCTTCTCGTATATCCTGCATTTGGAACCTTATAGCCTTGACACTGTCAACACGACTCTCCCAACGAGTTGCTAACAATGGCTTGAGAGTGAATCCTGATATGTTATCTTTTAAAATTTGCCATCTCTTAGTGGACTTACCAAATATTGTATAGATACGTTGTATGATTCAAAAAAATCTTTTGCTTTACCGCAACTCTTTGCCATATCACATAGTGCTAAATTAAGACTATGACAGCCACAAGCAGAATAAAAGGCTCGAGGATTGATCTCCAAAACTTTCTTTTGTACCCCTATATTTTTCCCTTTCATATTTGATCCATTGTCTTATCCTTGTCCTCTCACATTGTCTATATCAAGGTCAAGATTCTTCAATTCATTTTGTAAAACATCAAATAACCCTTGGCCTGTAGTATCATTAATATCCAGAAAACCTAAGAATGATTCCTCAATGCAAATAGAATCTGAAGATGTGTCAACATATCTTATGATCAAAGACATTTGTTCTTGGTGGCTTATATCAGGGGTACAATCAAGGATAACTGAGAAATATTTTGATTCCTTTATTTTTCTAATTATTTTAGACCTGATAGAAGCAGCAAGCAAATGTATTACCTCATTCTGGATGCCATGACTGAGGTTATGTGTATGGATATCATCATTTGTTATGCGTTGAACATGCTCCTGCATAACCGGATCAAATTCAGCCATCATTTCAACCATGCCTAGAAAATTGCCATTGCTGTCCTGATACAGCTTGCTATTGGTGCCACGAAATGCTAAGTTATGCTTTGCAAGGAATTTTGCAATCAAAATAATTCTGAACAAAACCTTCCTCCAATGTTCCTTTTCCTTCTCAATTTCTCTATGAGCAACTTTATCAATAGTTTGGTTGTTATCAAATCTGAGACGCATGTCATACCAAGAAGCCATATTTGTAATATGATCTGCACTAGTTTCATGATCTTTAAGTCGAGTGCCAACATGTGACCAATCACTCAGACCTTCATTTGCTAGCTGACTCCTTAAATACCCCTTTCTAAATAACTTGCAACAAAAACAGAATACTCTATCAAGCTCTTTGGAATATACCAGCCATTCTCTATCACAAGTTTCCCCATTTGATAAAATTCTAGTATATAATGCTGCATAAAACCTCCTTGATATCCTATCTTTAGGACCTTTCTGAATATACAAGTCCCTTTTAGGACCCTTTTGGACCAAAATATCAACCTGTTTTTGATCTAGTCCATCCCAATATCTTGGATCAAATATGTTAGGCTGAAAAGGAACCCTCAAATCATTGTCACTTTCAATACTAGCTGATCCATCAAGGGTAGCATCAACACCATCCGCATTGTTGGGATTAACTTGCACTGATTCAGTTCCTAAAGTGTGAGCTCAACGTTGTCTGTGTTATCACCGTGATTTCCATCACTATGTGCCTCAGGAATTTCATCTTGTGCACTAGTTTGACAGTTCTTAACAACAAATCTATCAAGACACCCTTTTGAGTCCGAGCAAATTGTTCAAGCCTTTGTTTCTTCTTGCGCTTTTCATTACCTGACTCATATTTTCTATTTCTAGAAGACATGATATGATGATAAATAAATAGGACTCCCTGTTTCATGAATTACAAAGCAACAAAGCTAAATTAACATTTAACAAATTATTGACCCAATTGCACACAAATCATAGAGCCGGTCACCTAGCATTACATTACCTGGCGGTAGCTTTTGCCTTTTGTAGTTCTGTTGTGCTGTTGGTCTGTTGTGGAGAAGACCTGCCGTCAGATGGTTAGAGGCAGGTGGAGTCACTGCATGCAGGCTTGATTGCGACAGCGCAATTTCGCATGCAGCTCGGTGACTCGGCGAGATTGCGGCGGCCGGCGGCGCTCTGGCGATTAGATTTAGAAATTAGAATAATCGGCAGGCGGCAGCGGCAGGCCAGGCCTGCTAGGCTGCTAATCAGTATCGGATGATTCGGATGATCAGATCGGACGGTCCTGGTCCGGCAACACGGCAACAGATTCTCCAATCTCTAGGGCCCAGGCTAAAAACATAAAAAGTTGCATGCAACCATGCAGGCCTGGTCGCATACTCGCATGCAGGCAGGAATAGAGGCCACCAGAGAGAGATTGACAGGTCAGTAGGTCACATACTCACGTACACATGGGGGCCCCAAAATTTTGGAGGCCTGGTGCGGTCGGCCCACTTGCCATGCATGATGTACGGGCCTAAGTTGGAGCTGTCTGGTGAGGGTGTTTGGCTGGGAGGGTGTAACCAACTCCAGAAAAGAGGAGTTTGAGGGTAGATTGCCTTTCTTGCCCTTGGTTCGACTTGAACTACTTATCACAAATATAAAATGAAAGTACATGCATTGAAGTCCAAAATAATAATAAATTACATGTTCCAAAAATTTAAAATTTTAAAATAAATTCATAGTTCCAAAATAAGGTCGTTACAATAATCATTGCACTAATTCCATGTTAGGGCAATTGATGTAGTCATACTATCACGAAAGGTGTCCATAGTCACAAAGCTTGATTCCGAAGTTGATCCATCGGAGGCATGTTGAGACACGGCATACTTGTTGTATCTTTCCGGAATAGTAGGCATGTAGGTAGGATCTCTATCAAAATTAGCAAAGTCCACATCAACGCTAGCATGGTCACGTATGAAATTGTGTAGAACCATAGTAGCAGCAACAATCTTCTTTTGTGTGACCATGGAATAACCGGGCATCTTGTAAAGGATTTGCCATTTCATTTTTAATACTCAAAATGACCGCTCAATAACATTGCGAACAGATGAGTGTATACGGTTGAACTTCTCTTTTGGAGTATTTGGTTCCATACCACGATGCCACTCGGGTAAGTGGTACCTTTCACCCTTGTATGGAGCCAGATACCCCGGACGATTAGGATAGCCCGCATCTACAACATAGTACTTGCCTACACATATGTAAAATAAGATAAGTTTGTGCATACAAATATGAAAAGGAACATAAGAAAAAATCTTTACCTTGAGGAGGATGTGGAAAGACATTTACATCTACTTCCAATGCATGGTACAATACACTAGTGTTGCAAAGAACCTGGTTGACCCGCAGCCACATAGGTGAAGCGCATATCAAAATCACAAACGGCAAGCACATTTTGAGTTGCAATTCCAGTCTTACCAATATATGTCACTTGTTCTTCAGGTGATAAATACACACGAATATGGGTTCCATCAAGTGCACCAATGCAATCCTTAAAGTGTGGGTATGCTCTCTTGTCATTCCTAATCCTCTTGTGCACATTGCGAAAATTAGGATCTGTTGGTCTCAAGAAATCTTGTGCCATGGCAACCACACAATTTAGAACTTCATGAAATTTTCTACTAATGGTTTCACCTGAGTGTTTGAACTTATTTTGTCCTCTTCTATTTGACTCACACCCACCACATGTGAATAGAAAAATGGCCAACATTTCATGAGTATTCACGTGCTTCGATGGTTTTAATCCGTACCTCTCAACCAACACATCATGAAGATCCTGAAAAATAACCTCATTCATCCGAAGCATTCGATGGCACTCCCTTGGAGTGTTTACCGTCTCCATCAACCAACCCATTCCACTTTGTTGTGAAAATATAAATCTCGGCGGTGCCTTATCCATATATGAGTCATGATAACTTTGTGTTAGCTTACCACAGCTCTCAACCATTTTAAAAAAATATTCACCATCAGAATCACTAGATTCATCAGACTCACTTGAAGACATCTGTGAACATTGACATAAATGAAATGTAAGATACAACTGTCATACATAAATAAAATGCAATAAAATTAAATGTACCACACATGCAATAAAAATAAAATAGTAGCACACACAAATGACATCACTCTCACTAAGCCAATTTCTACTTTTCATATTTATCATTGTACTTCCTTCTAAGCCAATTGAACCTAATCTCATTAGTAGGCAAGGTCATGAACATCTCCCTTTGCTCCTTCTTCACAAACAGTTCAGACGCCATGTAATGTTCATTGCTATCATAACCGGCCCCACAAGCAATCACAACCTCCATTACTTCCTCAATAGAATATTTTCCATGTCTCTTCGAAACATATTCATTGGCTGAACTTGCCATACTTGTTACAGCTTCTTGAATTAGGAGTGCATTTCCAGACTTCGCTTTTTTACCACTCCTGTCAACATGCCTTGCCAGTCTCTTGCCACTCGCAGGTGAAGGAGAAATACCAATATACTCCTCTTGTATTTCAGGAATGAAATCATCACCTTCTGGCTCAAAATTGGTTGCCTCATCTTGTGTCACATCAACATTTTCTGTTGCTTCAACATTAACAACATGAGGAGACCAATGATCAATACCAATAGTAGTAATGTCAGCAAAACACTTGGCTAATTCATCTTCATTCTCAAGACCCTTCTTTTTGAACTTGCCACAACCCGGAATGTCCTGAAATAAGCACATAATATTATTATAAGTATTACCAACAGGTTTGACATATGGAAAAAAATATAGGAAATTTTTTAACCAACTTACAGCTCTAGCTTTTTTCCACCATTCATCATCCATAGCAATAGTCTTCTTTATAGCATCCCAACCAGTCCCTGTTTACCTTAGCATTAGTTTCTTCCATGCCTTGAAATCTTCCTTCAACTTGTC
This sequence comes from Setaria italica, assembly GCF_000263155.2. Lineage (NCBI taxonomy): Eukaryota > Viridiplantae > Streptophyta > Magnoliopsida > Poales > Poaceae > Setaria > Setaria italica. The sequence continues at coordinate 42,474,405 of NC_028452.1, read as the reverse complement.
CCATTTGTTCTTGATCTTATCCTTGGTAGCCACAATTCCAGTCCTTTCCTTGAACCCTTTCTCAACCTCAGCATAACCAAGTGCATTCAAGTGTGTGTTTGGCCAATTTCCTTTTTCAACTTGTTCGGCAAACAACACACACAGCACTCGAGTGTTCTCCGAATTCCAATCAATTTCAGGCATCTATCGAACTCACAAATTTCATATTAGAAGGCCTCGAGTATATCAATTTCATACACACACAGCAATGGAGTATATCAATTTCATACACACACAGCACTCGAGATTGCGCATATCAAAAGTAAAGAGAAACATTTCCCAAACATTATGTATTACTTTGTACTTAGGTATGCAATCTAGTCTGCTTAGGTTATCAGCTTTAGTTAACACAAAGTGAAACCTTACTCGATAAATCAGAATCACTAGATTTAGGCATTGGTTCACCTCAAAACAGGTCACTTACAAAAAGCAACAGTAACTGCTTTGAGCAGAAGATGAATTTCACGAACATAATTGGCCTCACAAGTAGACCGAGATGACTTGTGCCACCAGATATGCTTTCCCCAACGGCAGCAAACCAACTTTTACATGTACATGTACAATCACACCTAATCCTCTGATTTTACTTAAAAAAATAGTTCAGGAACCATACCTTCGGCGGGGGACCTTCAGCGGCGGGGCAAACTGGCGGTCGGGCACTGTAGCCGGCGGTGGCCTTCGGCGGCGGGGCGACATGGGCGGCCTCGGGCGCAGCGGCCGGCGACGGGCCTCGGCAGAGCGGCGCGAAGGCCGGCGGCGGGGCTCGGCGAGGGGGCGCGAAAGCCGGCGGCGGGGCTCGGCAGGGGGGTGCTCCGGCCGCCGATGGGCCTAGGGGCGCCTGGCGGTGGGGCTAGGCGGGCGGGCGGACAGGCGTCGGGCCAAGGCGCCTGGCGGCAGGGCTCCGCCGACCTGCGGCGGCGGTGGGGCGCTGTCTCCGGCCGCCGGCAGGGGCTACGGCGGCGGCGAGGCTAGCCGCCGGCGCAACCCTAGCCGCCGACGCAGATCCAGGCGCGGGCGGGTGAACTCACGGGAGAACGGAAAGAAACAGAGGTGCACGGGAGAATAAAAAGAAAGAGGCAAATAGATGAAACGTTATTTTTGTGTAATCAGTGGCAGTGGTGGGTAATTACCCACCAACTCCACGAGGAGGTTCAAAAGAGGACATTTTGGAGCAGCAAAAAGGGTGCTCCAAAACTCCAGCCCCATTTGCACTACAGCTCCATGGAGTTGGCAGCTCCATGGAGTTTTGGAGTTGACGTGTTTGGCTGGATTTTTTGCTGGAGTCGCTGGAGTTATGGAGTGGAGCCGTGCCAAAAAGGGCCTTAGTCTCTATTCTTTTGTTTAGCTTCTTAATTAGAACTGTCACTTACTAATCATGTTAATATGTTACTGATTAAGTTCTTGCACTTTGCTAATTAATCTTTGACACCTTGTTTAGTATTTTGTCTTACTAATCATGCCTAGTTTATTGCTAGTCCTTCCATGCCTAGTTTAGTAAGTGGTTAATAGTATCTTTGCTTTGTCTCATATGTGCAAATTTGATGGAGTCGATTCATGCTATGTTTCCACTGTGATTTGAGCGTTCTCTTATCGTTCCTAGGGTGAGCTTGTCACGAGTTCACTTACATCATCTTGACCATACAACGCGCAGTGTGCTTTGGGTTGCGTTTGGGACATAGACCTTATTCTCGTTGATAATTGTTATAGACTCTTATTCACCCTCCCTGATCGCCCTTTCGGTCCTTCACCTTCTTTGCGCGGGGCGATCGTAGTCGATAAGCCCTCCCTCCCTCGTCCCTCCCGGATACATATATCGATCTGTTGAGAAAGAAAAGATCGAGAGAGAGAGAGAGAGAGAGAGAGAGAGAGAGAGAGAGAAGGGAACAGGGCACGCGAGGAGAAGGTGATGGCGGTGGCGGCGGCGATGTTGGCGAAGGTGCTCCACGGTGGGCGCTCCGGCTTGTCTTCCGGGCTATTTCCGGAGGTCGGCCGCCGCGTGCCGCACAAGTGTATGCTTCCACCACCGAGCCCATCTGATCTGCGGCCACCCAGGCTATGGGTGTAGGCCGTGGTGCACACGGTAAGGGATTTTTTATCCGAGTTAGTAAATCTCAGCTGGTTGTCGTCTATGGCTCTATGCTGCTCATTATAGTCTCATTCGCGATCATGTGTGTTGCAGGGCCAGTGGCGAAATCATGTGCTTTCATCTCAAGGATGTGGGACGATCATCTATCAAGGCCCCTGCTGGGAAGATGGAACAGTAAGCGCATTACGATTTAGGGGGTGTTTGGAAGGAGGGGGTTAAATTTTAGCCCCCGTCACATCGAATGTTTGGACACTAATTAGGAGTATTAAACCAAGACTAATTACAAAACTAATTACACAACCCCTAGGCTAAATCGCGAGATGAATCTATTAAGCCTAATTAGTCCATGATTTGATAATATGGTGCTACAGTAACCATTCACTAATGATGGATTAATTAGGCTTAATAGATTCGTCTCGCGATTTAGCCTAGGGGTTCTGCAATTAGTTTTGTAATTAGCTTATGTTTAGTCCTTCTAATTAGTATCCGAGCATCCGATATGACAGGGCTAAAGTTTAGCCCCCTCCTCCCAAACACCCCCTTATGAGCAGATTGCAATCAAACAGTTCACCATGCACTATTCTACTTTTTCCAATAATGGAAGTGATGAAACCCTCTGCTTCCCCTGCAGGTTTTCCAGCAAGAGGTCCCTGCATTGGCGGCGGGGGCATGATTACGTGCCTTCGCCCGACCACCCGGTGTCTGCAGTTGTTGCCGCTGCTTTCGTTCCTTCGCTGGTAGGGTTGGCTTTCACCCTCCAAACCATTTACTGTTCAGCCAAGGGCCTTTATAGGTGCTACTACCCTGACAAGAAGTAGTTTCCCTATCCTGACCAGTGTTTAAAATTTTGGCCGAAATTTCGTGAATTTCATGAAATTTTGATCTTTTTGGTAGTGACCGAAATTACTATATGCCGGAAATTTCACTCCCTTCACGGAAACATACACTTTTTTATCCAAATTTCGGTCAAAATTTGTCGAAATTCGGTGTTTTGGAAGGGACCGAAAAAATTCAAAAAATGAAATCCCAATCCCTGATCCTGACAAATGGTTGACATCATGCAGGTGCAATGGACTTGTATGGAGTTCTTATTATCTATTATATGTATATGATGTATCTATATGGCTGGCTCACTTGTATGTGGCAGTTTGTAACATGAAGCTGGGTATCCTATCTGCTATATAGTTACATAGTTCATCACGTGCCCTACTAAATGTTTGGTACCTGAAGTTTGTGTCTTGTCATCTGCCGTGTTCCATGGTTAATTTCACGTTGTGCCTATAGCTTGTGAAGTGTGGCGGTCGCTAAATTGATGTTCCGTCGCAATAATAACCAGGAAATTATATAAATAATCGAGGGTTTTAGCGATAATCTCCAGAACAGATAATCGTATAAAAAAAGAATCTGTCTCCTTGTCAACTTATTGATATTTTGCTTTTCTATCAATCAAATCCAACGTCTCTGCATTGATGTTCTAGGCCCGCGTCCTTCTGTTGATAGCGTCGATTGATAGTCAACATTTCAACCGGTTGACAAGGAGCAAATATGATAAAAAATCTGTATATGCGTCTGCGCCAACACTCACCAACTTAGCTAAATTCAAACATATCTCTTGAAAGAACAATTCTGCAGGTACAAGTGGGAACCAAAGAATAACCATGATGAATCACGAAAACACTATGCAATCAAAATTATAAAGGTACCCGCTAGTAGTAGGTATGAGCTAGTGATCAAAGACACACAAGCAGATAGAACTAACATCTGATGGCAGTGACCATTTATAAAGTATATATTAAACACCTCCGTACCACATAAAAAGAGTCACGCAGGCAATGTATAGCTGTTCAAAAAACAGAGGTAATGTATTACTTAGCATTGGAGAGATTTAGCGTATATAAAAAAAGTACTACCTACGTATCAAAATATTTGTCGTTGTTGACTTTTAGTCACGATGTTTGACCATTCATCTTATTCAAAAAATTATGTAAGTATACATCATTTATTTTATTTGTAACTTACTTTACCATTATAGATATTTTGAGCATGACTTATCTTTTCGTGCATCTGCAATTAAATTTTTGAATAAGATAAATGGTCAAACGTTATAAGAAAAGGTCAATAGCGACAAATATGTTGATACGGAGGGAGTAGAAAGTTAACTTATATGTCAAGCCACCTGCATGATCCTAAGCCAAAAAAGTAAAGAAATATTCCTCCGGAATCCATATCCATCTCCTGAGTCGTCCTCTATTTCTCGTTCTAATGTCCTGTACTAGAACCCTGGCGCGCCTTTGGCTCACCCGTAGGACTCATGCTTTTGTTGGCGCTATCGCAGAGCATATGTACCGTTCCCACTATTATGACATAATGAATTGATTTTTGCACACCATTTTAGATTGGTGTAATGCATAATCATGTCCAAAGCTTTGCTTCCTTCATGACTACTGCATGCTTCACCGTGGCATGTAGTGTCTGGTATTTTAAGATGTGAACAAGAGGAGGTACATCAAAAACATATGGTCTACATTTTGTGCACTAAAGCACATCAGAAGTCTGTTTTCCAAAGATCTAGTGTCGATTAAACAACTTATATGTACAAACAGAAAGAAACAGAAGTTGGTTAGAATGTGCCATATCCACATTTTCGAATGAAGGCGTAGATTAGTAAAATATTCCATTGAAGTTGACAAAAAACGTTGCTCCTTCATGTGGCAGTTACCTCTCTTAGCAGCTTTGTATGCTTACATAAACAATAAAAGGAGTATTGCTAGTAAGAAATACTTGACACAGATTGCAACAATGAAACTATAGGCTATTCCAATTGGATCATCAACTGCGATAACTGATAAGGAGTGCCTTTATGTTGCATCTTTCTAAGTGAATTTGAAGTTGCCATAACATTTGCCTAGTAGAGTCTAACATTGTTATTCCAAAAAAAAGAGCAAATAATGTTTTTGCTAAGAAAACTCTTCTCTTTTTCTTAACAAATAACTTGGACTGATATCTCAAAATAGATAAGTATAAAAAGATCCTGTTTGCTTCTACCGAAAAGGGATGTATGGTTTTCAAAAGTAAACAGTAGGTGATTTACTAATCAATGTGGCATAAAACAATTAGCACAACTACAGAGATTTGCATAATGTAACTATACGATGCTACAATTCTGAACATCTTAAGCGTACATATATTTATCTTGCACTGATGCATTTTCTTGATGCATTTTCTTGAGCACTTTAAAAAGCCCTCGCAGCAATAATCTATAGATGATTCAAATGCTCTGGTATTAAGGGAAAGGCCCATTGTCAAAGATTGAGGGCTATGTGATGCAAGTGAGCCCAAAACAAAGAAGCAAAGAATCATATAGGAGCAGGGCTTTTTTTTTTTACCAAAATTTTAGGTAACAGAAGGTTAATGTGGATCCACCAAAGCAGTAATTTAGTCACATATATAGGGGAAAATGAAATTTAAGTTTTTTTTCTCATACATGGTTCAGAGGATAAATGTATCTAGGATTCAAAAAATAGAAAAGAGTGGAACATATATTGTACTTAAATGCAATCAGCAACAATTTTGTTGTACTCCAACAGAAATATATGAAGCTACTCTATGAGAAAAATAGGTATGCTTACTTTCCTGATGCACCCATTTTCAGGGAAGAGAAATTTTTTCCATAAAAATGGGGAAATAATTAGTACATAAGCTGACTCATGCACAATCAGTATGAACACAATAGTAAGCAGCTATGCCAATGAGCTATCACATGAATAAGGGCCACAACTGTAAAATAGTAGTTTGTTATATAACTATATAAACTGCATAGCAGCTGCTCCAGAAACTTCCCTAGACCACTTTTTATATCAGAACAACTGTTTTTTCATTTGGGAGAAACAGGCCAAGCAAATTTGAATGCTTAGAACTCTACACCAAATTGCAAAAGTGCCATTGATGCAGCAATGAGATTTACTGGGGAAATCAAATAAGAAAACTGTAGGAAGAGGTAATATCTCTGGCAACCACAAATGGAAACTTTTAGCCATACATAACTAGTGTTCATTCTAGGCACAAATTTGGGTGTAGGATTAAATGACATGACATACTGTTTAGAAGGAATAAACTTTTAGCCATAACTAATGTATTTGGATGTAGGATTAGATGACAGGACATACCATTTAGAAGGAATACATATACTAAGGGGATTCTATCAAACGCATGATATGTAATTCCTTTAGAAGGAATGCAAATGATATAGTTTTTAAGTAGTAGTACATCAGAAGCAGAGCATGTATCCTTCTAGAGTATGAAAGGAATTTTATAAAATTGTAACCGCATCTGCTAAGAGCAATGCAAGTCCACCTACAGAAGCAGTTATAGCAATAAAATTCGTGTTCAGTTGAGCACACAACCAAAATAACTGCAGAAATTGGTGCAGGATGACGGGAGTGTGGTGGAGGAAGATGGGGAGCTGCAACACTAATTACTAATTACTATAGAAATTTATTTACCATAAATGCAGGTGACTGTATGGATGAACTCCTCCAGCATGTCAAGCAGGTGGTTTCAAATGAGATGAACGATCAGCTGCTACGTGATTTCACAGAGGAGGAGGTGCGCCAAGGTCTTGATGCCATCGGGGACCTTAAAGCTCCGGGGGCAGATGGCATGTCGTCTCTTTTCTACAAGAAGCATTGGAGCATTGTGGGGGCGGATGTGGTGAGGGAAGTTCTCACTTTCCTAAATGATGGCAGCATGCCGGGAAAATGGAATGAGACGGTGGTGGTGTTGATTCCTAAGGTGCAAAATCCTGAGCGGCTAAAAGACCTACAGCCAATAAGTTTTTGTAATGTCATATACAAGATCATCTCCAAAGTTTTGTCCAATCGGCTCAAGTTAATTCTTCCTGAGATCATCTCTCAAAACCAGAGTGCTTTTGTCCCGGGCAAGCTCATTTCGGATAATGTCCTGATAGCTTATGAGATGACTCATTACTTGCAGAATAAGAGACCGGGGGTGAGGGCTTTGCTGCACTGAAGCTAGACATGAGCAAAGCGTATGATAGAGTGGAATGGAACTATTTGGAGAAAAATATGTTGAAGATGGGTTTCAGCCGGCGATGGGTCAATTTGATCTTGTGCTGTATTTCTACGGTGACTTATAGAGTTAAGGTGAATGGTGTACTCACAGAAGAAATTCAGCCAACGAGGGGGTTGCGGCAGGGTGACCCGTTGTCCCCGTATTTGTTCCTTTTATGTGCTGAGGGTTTCTCATCAATGTTGAATGCAGCGGAGGAAGGCGGGAGGCTGCAGGGGATCAGTATATGTGCTAATGCGCCCAGCATTACTCACTTGCTCTTTGCAGATGATGCTTTGCTTCTCTTAAAAGCAAACCATGAGAATGCAAATTATCTGCAATATGTGCTCCAAGTGTATGAGGCATGCTCGGGTCAGATAATAAACAAAGACAAGTCTTCTATACTTTTCAGTAAGAACACAAGTTAAATATCAGGTGATCAATTCCTATCCACACTCGGTCTTGCACAGAGGGTGAGAATGGACAGGTACCTTGGCTTGCCTGTCTATATGGGTCGTTCAAGGACACAAACATTTGCATATCTAAAAGACAGAATCTAGAAGTGCATACATGGCTGGAAGGAGAACCTTTTGTCAAAGTCCAAAAAAGAAACTCTTATAAAAGCGGTGCCCAAGCAATTCCAAGCTATGCGATGGCTTGTTTTGATATCACAAAGTCATTGGCGGATGAGATTAGTATCATGATTTGCCGTTTCTGGTGGGCTCAAATGGAGAAGGAAAATAATGCATTGGGTGTCTTGGGAGACTTTGACAAGTTAGAAAGATGAGGGCGGTATGGGCTACAGGGACCTGCATCTTTTCAATCTTGCTATGCTAGCGAGACAAGCTTGGCGCATTTTGCAAAACCCGGAGTCTTTATGTGCGAGATTACTCACAGCCCGGTATTGCCCAAATGGTGACCTTTTGCGGTTGTCCGAGGGGTCAGGAATTTCTTATACTTGGCGCAGCATTGTTCAGGGATTTAAAGTTTTGAAGAATGGTTTGATCTGGCGGATTGGTGATGGGTCCCAAGTGAGAATTTGGGATGATCCCTGGATCCCAACAGGTATATCCGGCTGACCAAGAACACCACGGGGTTCGATGCTACTCTCAAAGGTTGAAGAACACATCGATCCGATTACTGGAACATGCCCAACTTGTGCGTGAAATGTTTTTAGGAAGAAGACGTTCCAAATATTCTGTCGATTCTGGTGCGCCTCGGCAGGGATGATGTTATTGCCTGGCACCATGACAGGAAGGGGATATTTTCGGTCAAGTCAGCATACCATGTGTTAGTAGATGAAGACAAGCACCAGCGGTAGAACCAGCAAGGAGAAAGTAGCTTGTGCAATCGGGAGGGAGATCACGAAGCACAGAAGTGGAAGAAATTGTGGAAGCTGCCATGTCCTCCAAAGGTACGCCTTTTCATTTGGCGCCTGGCTCACAACAGCTTACCACTGAAGCAAAACATCAAACAGAGAGGGGTTATTCTTGACACGAGATGTCCGATGTGCCTGCGTTTTGATTTGGACGGGGGTCACTGTTTTCTAAAATGCAAGCTAATAAAGAGATGTTGGCGTCTCTTGGAAATGGAACAAACACGCTTTGTTTTGCTGTCAGCCAAATCAGCAAAGGATTTTGTTTGGAATGTGCTGCAACTTGAACAAAGCTTGGCCTGTAAGGTTAGCCTCTTGCTGTGGAAGTGGTGGGATGTCAGAAACAAGGTAAATGCTGGAGATCCAATTCAAAATATACATAATATCTGTCACTCAATCTTAGAGATGGCGGGGCTGCTGGAATTGCCAAGAATGAAAATCAGACCGGCTGCTAGGTTACAATCGAGATGGCTCAGACCTCCCCAAGGTGTCCTGAAAATCAATACTGATGGAGCTTTTGTGCAGGAAACTAAGAATGGCGCCTAGGGCTTCATTATCAGAGATTACACAGGTGAACACGTGCTGGCAGGTGCAGGCAATGTTGGTCAGCTTCATGACGCGTTAATGGCGGAAGCAGTTAGCTGCCTCAAGGCATTGGAGACAGCAGAATTGTATGGCATCTCCCATGCGCAGCTGGAGGTTGACTCAAGTGTTTTAAAGGAAGCTATTACATGTGATGCTCATGATCGTGCTCCTTGTGGAGTGATTTTCAGGGATATCCGAAACCTGTTAGCTAATGAGTTTGTGTGTTTAGCTGTTTCTCTTATTCCATGTTGTACTAACTCGTCTACGCACGAGCTTGCAAGCTTGGATTTACTTTGGGATTTGGAACAATCATGCATATGGACTGGTCCTCTTCCCGATTCTGTAAATGTGCAAGTGATCTGCTATATAGCGGAATTTGGTGATGGTAATAAAAGGCCGTAGAGCCACCCAAGTTTAAAAAAAATAACTGCAGAAATTGATAAAAGAAAGGAACCTTTCGCTGGAAATATACAACAATCCTGATGCTTAACTGAATGGCCCGTGTGATGCTTCTGTTCCTGCAATTCCTGTAGCAACATACCGGGACGGTAGCAATCTTATTGGTTGATTGATAGTTACTGCACAAACAAGAAAAATCGAGCAATCTACCAACACCAGGTGATGCTGCCACTGCGTGCTAATATATTCTCGGCAAAGGAGGAGGCAGAGAGCATGAGCTCAACAATCGGCAGAGCCAAGTTGGTGGTGGAGGCGGCATTTCATCGAGCAGAAGACCAACAAGGGCTGATAATCTCAAACCAAGCTATGACTGACGGGCCGCCCCTAATGTGGCTCACCACCGGCGCACCGTCAGCCGCTGCTTTCCTGCCGGTCCTTCGCCACTCCCCGTGACGAGCTCAATCACTATGCAGCAGCCGTGCCGCGTGGTAGCCGCTGCGAGTGGTGACTGAGAGAGGGATGACGGGTGTTAGATTGTACAGTAGGGAGGGAGAATGTGAGATACAGTGGGGAGGAGAATGTGAGGAGAGGCAAGGAGCGACGGGAGGAGGAGGGGGTCTCCGGCGGCGGCGACCCATCTACAGGTTGGTCTGTCTCCTCGCCCTCGGTGCTTGCGGACGAGCAGGGCAGTGAATCAGTGAAGCTTCTCGACATTTTAGGTTACCAGCAGTAGGGATGGCAACGGGCCCCAATTCAAACGGGGGAAAATATGCCGCCGTCGGGTCTCGCGGGGGCGGGGATGGTTGTGCGATCCCATCCTCGATTTCCCGCAGCCCTGATTATCTTTTTTTTAAGAAACCGGGTTTATATATCACATAGGGCTCGTTGGTGGTGCTGGCTGGCTGCAGCAGACAGCAGCATGAACAGCAGCTGCAAGCAATCAATTTAGTACAACAACTACTTGGTAAACTGTAGCCAAACCGCTGGCTATACAGCAGCAGCCCAAACAGCTGCAATAATCAGAATCTCGAACATAACCATAAAGTTTACATTGCAGCTCTTACAAAGACACCTTGAAGAAAAGGCAAGATTCTTCCGGTCGTCCTCGTCACTGGCGATTGGAGCAGCCACACGACGTACTCCCATCGCATCAAAGGTTGGAGAGGAGACACTCCGTAGCTTGCCGACCTCCTTCCTGACAATGGAACTTCACGGTTTTTGATTGCCTCCAAAAATGGCACATCAAATACATCGACATGCTCTATCATCACTGAACTGTTAGGATTGATCTCTTTCCGGATTTAGTCCAACGGCCAAATCTGAGAAGGATCCCCCAATTAGCGCCCTGATCGGGGGTGTCCTAACCATATATGGTTGGTGGGCCCCCGTCGCGCAGCGCCATATAAAGAGATGGCAGCCGGGGCACGCGAACCAACGTTCGCCGTGCCACCAAGCCATCGACACCCAAACCCTAGACCGATCTAGAGGGAGGCGCTGAGAGCGACGAGAAGCTCACTGCCACCGTCGCCACTCTCCTCACCGACAGACTGCGCTTCACTACGCACCTCTCCTACCCCGACAACGCCCAATGGCGTCCTCGACGACCACTTCACTCAAGATCGACGGTCAGTGTCTCTATCTCCAGGATGTCACCGTGTAGATCTAGTACATCATGTTGTTTATCTAAATCAAGTAGTAGATCCGCTAGATTAGCACCTAGAAGTTCCTGTTAATCCTATCAATGGTATCAGAGCCATACTAGGTTGTAATCTAGATGGGGAAGTTTACTTTTCTTGCACGAGTTAGAGATCGAAGCATGTAGAAGGAAAGGATTCAAAATCCTAAATCTAAGATAGAAAAGTAAGGAGGGGTTTTCCTCCTCACCAGATCTAATCTGAGAAGAAACAAGAACCACAACCCTAACCGGGTGAAGTAGATGAACAGAGGGTGAAGTAGATGAACAGAGAGAGGGAGACACGGCGACCGCCGGATTTGACCGACGGCCGCCGGCAGATCCAGACCGCAGGGAGGCGGTGGCTTACCTCGCCGTCCTCCACTTACCGGAGATCTACGGGAAGACCTACGCTCCGGCGAAATTTCGACCGGGCCAAGCCAGGGCGCAGCCGCTAGCCCGCTCGACGGCGGCGCGCTCACCTGTAGGGGAGCGCGCGCGCCGGCGAGGGGGCCGGCAACAGCGCCACCATCTCTCTGCCGCCGGTCGCTGGTGAACCCTACTCGTCTCTGGCTCACGCGTTGCGGTGCTGGAGAAAAGAGAAAAGGAAAGAATGCGCTAGGGTTCGACAGGATCTAAGCGGTGCAGCGTTTTGCTCGCGCGAAACGGCCGGAGAGCCGTCCATCGCGACGAACGGGCGAGATCGACTGGGTCAGTTTCGGCCCAGGCGGGAAGGTGCGGCAGGCCACTTTAACAGCCCGAGCCCAAGCTGTGGCCTGCCAAGCAACGGCCCGCGAGCGAACCGAGCGTCCTGCGAGCGCGAGAGTCACGGGTTGGTTTTTTCTTCGTGGGCCAGCAGTACTGTGAAGCAAAAAAAGGGCCCAGGTTGGCCATCGGTAAACTGCTGGCAGGCGCAAAAGTGGAATGGGCCATGGCGCCAGCATGCTGGGCCATTTCCGTTCTCGCGTTGAAGGACAACAAAACACGAGCCTGTTTCTTTTTGTGTTCCAGCGAATTTTATATATTTTCTGGAATTAATATTTGAGGCTCAAATAAATAAGTCAATGCAGTTTTCCTTTATGCTTCCGCTGTATCAAGCTTAAATAAAGTTTGTCATTTTGTCTTTATGTATCAAGTTTAAGTATTTAGTATTATTTTTTCTGATTAAATTGGAACCAACGGGAAAATTTAATTAGAAAATAAGAATTTCTTCTGAGAATGATGATTTTGTCTACTGACCAACGTTGTTGATGAAATTATCATACCTTAAGTTGTTTAATCAGTATTAATTCTATTTTGTCTACTGACCAACGTTGTTGATGAAATTATCATACCTTAAGTTGTTTAATCATTATTAATTCTATTTCTGCCCAATGGTGATTTAGAATTGATTTTGAGAAGTTTTATGTTTTAATTTGACCAACGTTGAATTAACTTAATTTTTTCTGCATATTTGTCTTCAGGCAATCCTATGAGCTTTATCTCGTCCATCGAGCCCCTCACAGGAGGGAACTACAGCTCATGGTGACAGAAGACCGAGATAGCGCTTGCGCTGTCCGACATTGATTTGGCACTGACTGCTCCCTGTCCCACAGAACCTCAGGACCCCTTGAGGGCCGAAAATGAAAGTCAGGATGATTTTGACAAAAGGGTGCGCGACCATCCACCAATAAGAATGTAGTACGATCTCGATCGTGCGAAGTGGGACTCGTCCAACAGAAAGTGTCTGATGGTGATCAAAAGCTCCATCACAGAAGCAATTAGGGGAGCAATCCCAGAATGTAAGACCGCCACTGAGTACCTGACAAAAGTGGAGAGTCAGTTTACTAGCTCTTCAAAAACATATGCAAGCACCCTCATAAGGAAGCTTGTTACTGCGAAGTACACTGGCGGCGGTGTAAGGGAACATATATTGCGAATGAGCAATATGTCTTCCAAGCTAAAGTCTATGGAGATGGAGCTTCCAGAAGCCTTCATAGTTCATCTGATCTTCACCTCACTACCAAAAGAATTTGAAGCTTTTGCTGTGAATTACAACTCGCAGCCAGAAAAGTGGGGTGTTGAAAAGATGATAGCTATGTGCGTCCAAGAAGAAGAGAGGCTTAAGGCCTCATCCGATGATACTATAAATTACCTGAGCCAAAATAAGAAGAGGAATTTTCAGAATTCTAAGCCACAAGGGAAACCTCAGTGGAACGCCTCTTCTTCCAAGGCACATGGAAAGGCTCCAATGCAAGATCACCATCAAAAATCAAACCATGAAGTGGTGGTGGACAAGGATACTTGCAAGTGGTGCAAGAAAAAGGGACACTATCAGAAGGATTGTCCAGAATTCCTGAAGCACCTGATGAAAAAAGGTGAGGATATTATTACATTTGTAGATGAATCTTTGTATTTAAGTTATGAAAAATCTACTTGGTGGATTGACTCAGGTGCAACTATTCATGTTGCAAATTCATTACAGGGATTCCATACGAGGAGGATCCTGCAAAGAGGAGAAAGAAGCATTAAAGTTGCAAATGGCGTCCAAGCTGAAGTCGAAGCCGTTGGAGAACTCCCATTAGAATTAGCAAATGGCTTTATACTTCACTTGGGAGATGTTCTTTTTGTACCCTCTTTGCGTAGAAACTTAATAAGTGTGTCGCGCTTAGACGATGATGGTTTTGCTTGTCATTTTGGTGATGGACAATGTAAAATCAAGTTTAATAATAAGATTGTTGGTCTTGCCTTCCGACAAGATGAGATTTATTTATTATCACTCTGTGAGAATGTGAATGCTGTAAGCGCTGAGAATGTGAATGCCTCCTCATCTATGAATGTAAAGAATAAGCGGAAAAGAATTGATGATGTATCATCGAAATTATGGCACTGTCGCTTAGGCCATATTTCGAGGGGGAGAATAGAACGATTAGTTAAGGAATCAATTCTTCCGCCCTTAGAATTTTCCGATTTAGAGCAATGCATTGATTGCATTAAGGGAAAATTCATTAAGAAAATTAAGAAAGATGCCAAGAGAAGCACAGGAGTTTTAGAAATAATTCACACAGATATCTGTGGTCCGTTTCCTGTGACATCTGTGGATGGTTATGATTCTTTCATAACATTCACAGATGATTACTCACGTTATGGTTATATTTATCCAATCAAAGAGCGTTCAGAAGCGTTGGATAAATTCAAGATATTTAAGGCTGAAGTAGAAAATCAGCATGACTTAAAGATTAAAATAGTCAGATCCGACCGTGGGGGGGAGTACTACGGTCGGCATACCCCATATGGCCAAGCTCCTGGACCTTTTGCAAGGTTTTTACAGGAAAATGGCATAGTTGCCCAGTATTCTACACCGGGCGAGCCTCAGCAAAATAGAGTAGCTGAAAGACGTAACCGTACCTTAATGGATATGGTGAGAAGCATGATAAGTTACTCCACTTTACCGGTTAGTTTGTGGATGGAGGCATTAAAAACCGCCATTCATATCCTTAATCGGGTCCCTAGTAAGTCGGTGTCTAAAACACCGTATGAGTTATGGACTGGACGAGAACCCTCACTAAATTATTTGCGTGTATGGGGTTGTCCGGCTGAGGCTAAAGTTTTTAATCCAAACATTGGGAAGTTAGATCCTAAGACAGTTAGTTGCCATTTCATTGGCTACCCTGAGAAGTCAAAAGGTTATCGTTTCTACTGTCCTGACAGATATACTAAGTTTGTAGAAACGAGACACGTTGTGTTTCTGGAGGATAAGATGATCAGGGGGAGCACGGTACCCCGAGAAATTAACCTTGAGGAAAAACGGGTGTATGTACCCACTCCGATGGTTCAAGAACCTTTTTTCCTGACACCGATTGCTGTTGCACCAACAATGCAAGACACTGTGGTAACAGCACCTGTTGTTAGTTCTCCTGTGGTACCTTCTGCTACTACACCGACAGTACAGGATACTATAGTGTTAGCACATGTTGTTAGTTCTTATACGGCAACGACATATGAACATGAGGAACCTGTCCTTCAGGATTCCACAGAACCAGTTGCCACACATGAGGAAGAGCTACAACATCCCCCCATGGAAAATGTGCCGATTGTTGAGGCCCCTAGAAGGTCTCAAAGAATTAGAAAACCAGCTATTCCTGATGACTATGAAGTCTATGTCAGTGAAGAAGTTCAAATGGAGGGAGATCCCACCTCATTTGAAGAAGCTATGAGAAGTGCTCACTCATTGAAGTGGCTTGAAGCCATGGAACATGAAATGAGGTCCATGAGTAATAACAAAGTCTGGGATCTAGAAGAAATTTCTAAAGGAGCCAAGACAGTAGGCTGCAAATGGGTCTACAAAACAAAATGTGACTCCAAAGGGAATGTTGAAAGATATAAAGCACGACTTGTTGCGAAAGGTTTCACACAGAGAGAAGGAATAGACTATAATGAGACCTTTTCTCCAGTCTCATGTAAGGATTCTTTTAGAATCATAATGGCTTTAGTGGCACACTACGATTTAGAGTTACATCAGATGGATGTAAAGACGGCTTTTCTCAATGGAGACCTAGAAGAAAACGTTTACATGGCACAACCCAAAGGTTTTGTTGTGGAAGGAAAAGAACATATGGGATGCCATCTGAAGAAATCCATTTATGGATTAAAACAAGCTTCCAGGCAGTGGTACTTGAAGTTCCATGAGACAATAAGAAAGTTTGGTTTCACTGAAAATCAGGAGGACAATTGCGTATATGCAAAGTTTAAGAGTGGGAAATTCATTTTCCTTATCCTGTATGTAGATGACATCCTACTTGCTAGTAGCGATGTTAGCCTACTGTTGGAGACAAAGAAGTTCTTGTCCTCAAATTTTGATATGAAAGATCTTGGTGAAGCCTCGTTCATTTTAGGAATCGAGATTCACCGAGATAGAAGAAAGGGGGTATTAGGATTATCGCAAAAGGTGTACTTAGAGAAAATTCTCAAGAAGTATAGTATGCATGCGAGTAGACCTACGCCTGCTCCCATAGTCAAGGGCGACAGATTTGGGAGTTTTCAAAGTCCCAGGAACTAGTATGAGATCGATCAAATGAAAGTGGTTCCATATGCTTCAGCTGTCGGAAGTTTGATGTATGCTCAAGTATGCACGCGCCCTGACTTAGCTTTTGTTACCGGGGTACTTGGAAAATACCAAGACAATCCAGGAATAGATCACTGGAAAATGGTAAAGAAGGCATTGCGTTATACGCAAGGCACAAAAGGCCTCATGTTAACGTATAGAAGAACTGATTCCCTTGAAATAGAAGGGTATTCAGATGCTGATTTTGCAGGAGATGTAGATGATAGAAAATCCACGTCAGGTTATGTATTCACTCTCACAGGTGGAGCTATATCGTGGAAAAGCTCCAAGCAAACTGTTACGGCATCCTCCACGATGTTTGCCGAGTTTGTAGCATGCTATGAGGCCACGGGGCAGGCAAACTGGTTAAAGAAGTTCGTACCCGGGTTAAGAGTGGTAGACAGCATTCAAAGACCACTTAAGATGTACGGTGACAATGAACCCACAATATTTTACGCTCACAACAATAAGTCAAGTGGTGCTGCCAAACACATTGACATTAAGTTTTATGTTGTGAAAGATCGAATCCAGGATCATGCCATAAGTTTAGAGCATATAAGAACAACAAAAATGCTCGCGGATCCGCTCACAAAAGGCTTACCGCCCAATGTGTTCAGAGAACACTTAGCCGGCATGGGTTTACGGGAAAGCCTATGATACCTGGATACTAAGGGCCTAGAAGAAGAATCTGTTTCAAAACAGAAAGGTTTATTGTAGCTGTCAAATCTGATAGTACATAACTGGCTATTATGACGAGACATGCTCTATATACTGATCTGTGATGAAATGGGTGCCAAGCTAAGTTCAATTTGAAGTATAAGTATGAAGTGAGATCAAGGGGGAGAATGTTAGGATTGATCTCTTTCCGGATTTAGTCCAACGGCCAAATCTGAGAAGGATCCCCCAATTAGCGCCCTGATCGGGGGCGTCCTAACCATATATGGTTGGTGGGCCCCCATCGTGCAGCGCCATATAAAGAGATGGCAGCCGGGGCACGCGAACCAACGTTCGTCGTGCCACCAAGCCATCGACACCCAAACCCTAGACCGATCTAGAGGGAGGCGCTGAGAGCGACGGGAAGCTCAGTGCCACCGCCGCCACTCTCCTCACCGACGGACTGCGCTTCACTACGCACCTCTCCTACCCCGACAACGCCCAATGGCGTCCTCGACGACCACTTCACTCAAGACCGACGGTCAGTGTCTCTCTCTCCAGGATGTCACCGTGTAGATGTAGTACATCATGTTGTTTATCTAAATCAAGTAGTAGACCCGCTAGATTAGCACCTAGAAGTTCCTGTTAATCCTATCAATGGTATCAATGGTATCTTAGCTAAAGAAGATAGCCGCCGACCATCGCATCGCCGGGAGACAAGGGATCCGGCGCCTCAAGCGCACCCGCGATTAGCTAGGAATGCAAACACTCCGATTCCAGTAGAGGTCCCATCTCTAGTCCACGAAAACAAGGCCCAATAACAGTTGCCATAGTATATAAGCAACAGCTAACCCTAACAGCTCATTCTTTCCTCACATCCTCTCCCATAACCCCGGCGCCACCCACCAACAGCAAGCTCGCACGGTCGCTGCCACCGCTCAAGCACTGCCGCTGAACTCCCACCCACTCAAGCTCACGACCTCGCCCGCTGAACTCCCTGCAGCATTGCCGCTCCAGCCTGAGCCTCAGGGCCGCACGCGTCGTGCTCCCTTGTGCAGCTGCACGCACTCATTATCCAGTGCTAGCAAATCCCGAACAAGAACAAAAAAAAAAGGCAAAGGAGACAGTAGAGTAGATGGAAGACGGACGTGGTCAAGATGCTAATTAGTTCCCAGTCGTGACCTCTTGAGAAATTTCTTTGATTCCTTCCATTTCTATATATATTTTCTTTAGATTTACGAGAGGATAATTGGTGATGTCTCTTGGAAATTGACATGATAACTGAGAAATTTTTGCTTGTTCTGTTTTCTTTGGATTTATGAGATGATAATTGGTGATGTCTTTTGGAAATTGACATGATAACTGAGAAATTGCTTGTTTTGTTGGTCTCCTTTGGAGATTATCCACTGCATGGTCCGTGGGGACCGGGATCCTGCGGAGCCGTGCAGGGGCGGGGATGGTAAGAAAATGTCCCCCGCGAGCATTGACGCATTGACGGGGACCAGGAATTCCTCTCCCTGTGGGGCGGGGATGGGAAGCTATTCCCCGATGGAACCCAGCCCAAACCGATCCGCATTTGACGGTCAAAATCGAAAGTTTGATGGATCGAATGGTTAACGGTTTACATGGACATCCTACCCGTGAGGTCTTTAGGGCTTGCCATATTCTTCTTCTGATGTGTTTACCATCAAATGCTTTGACACGCAATTTGCCTGGATCAGATGAAGCAATTGATTTTTGAACCAGCAGATGCAATCAATGCACATTGACCTAATAGCCAACAGGCTTCATTCTACTCCCTCCATCCATATGTTCGTCCTAGCTTCCGTCACTTTTTGCCAAAATACTAGTCGTCCTGAGTCCCGCAGGCCAATCATATTTTTCATTTCCCTAAAATACCCTCGCACATTCTCCATCTCGCAGTCTCCGCTCTTGCAGTAGTGTCTGCAACGGGTCGCTGGTTGGTTGGTTGTGAATTTTAAATTTGACACCTAGCGTCTGGAGCTGCGCGGCAAGTTGCAGAGCATTAGTAGTAGCCGCTAGGGGTAGAAGTGATAATTCCCTGGTTTCCTTAATATGTAACAAAATGTGCAGAACGAATACTAATACGGGATAGAGAGAGTACATCCGCTACCGATAATGTTGCCCAGCATACTGACAAGATGGGTTAAAGTTACGGGACAATTAGTAACCTTTTGGCAAGTCATTAGTAACTCGTCTCTGATAACGAGTGCGATGCCCGTTACTAAGTAGAGGGTTTTCACGTAGTGGTTTTTTTTCCCATCCGAATCACAAAGACATGCATAGCCACAACCCTGAGGCAGGAAGCACCACATCTCCAAATGATTCTAGCAAGCTCAAGTTTCCGAAAACAAAAACAGTAAACTATCAGATCAAATCGAAGCGGAGCTATGGCGCAGCAGAAATTAAACGGGAGGTCTAGGGTTTTCTGTACGTATATATACAAACAAGACAACAGGAGTACTACTGGAAGAGTGTGAGAGAGAAGACCGCTGCTTGCGCTTCGGTCGTCGGGGATCGGAGAGGGAGTCGTCGGACGGCCAAAGTCGGCCGGATCGGGGAGAGAGAGAGAGTCGCCGCTCGCCGGAGTCGACGGAGGCAAAGGCAACGTGCCGGGATGGCGAGAGAATCGAGCAGCGTGAGGAGATGTGTTCGGGGTCCACCAACACCAAGGATTCTTTGGGCCCCCGTGGTTTGGAACTTTGGTCCGTCTTGGCGTTGAAGAAGAGCCGGCCCACCATTAGAGATCGACGGAAACGGCTTGCTGACTTTCCTTCTTCCCTCTGATTATATGTGTTGTTGGCTGCGGCCGAGAGAGAACATCCGAAGAAGCAGGCGAAGAAATCTGGATGGCGACGTTAGCGAAGGTGCTCGCTGCTTCTCCGGCCGATCGGCCACCGCGTGCGGCAGCAAGGCGTTACCCCGGTCCTTCCACATCTAGGATCGTCGCCGGCCGGCATGGGTCGTCGTCTCATGCACACGGTTAGGGCTTGCTTTTTTCCCATACACGCACGGTTTTGTTTCACCGGGTAGGGTTTCGTTTCTCCGAACGTGGAGGGTCATACCATACCAGTAAAATCTTCTCCTTTTTAATTTATTTAGCCTCGTGAATTCCTGGTACTATACTACTCGTTTTGAAGAGGATCAGTCGGACATAGTTTTGCACTTGGGTCTGTTAATTCCTGGATGGAAACAACAGGATGCATTACTCTTATCATGGAAATTCTCTAGTCGTATTCATTCGATCATTTTGTTGCAGGGCCAGTGGCGAAATCCCGTGCTTTCGCCTCAAGGAGGTGGGACGATCATCAAGGCCCCTGGGAAGAAGATGGGACAGCAAGCGTGTTACGATCGAGCAGATTGCAATCAAACAGTTCATCATGCATTATACTTCTCCTTCCAATGAAAGTGACAAAACCCTCCGCTTCGCCTGCAGGTTTTGCAGCAAGAGGTCCCTGCATTATTGGCCGCAGGATGATCCTGTGCCTCTGCCCGACCACCCGGTGTTTGCTATGGCTCAAGCTGCTTTTGTTTCTTCGCTGGTGGCGTTGGCTTTCACCATCCCAACAATTTACCGTTCAGCCAGGGGCCTTTATAGGTGCTACTATCCTGACAAGTAGTAGTTGCCTATCCTGACAAATCGTGGTGCAACGGACTATATATTATCTGTCTATGTGGCTGGCACACTTGTATCTGGTAGTTCTGTAACCTGAAGCTGGGTATCCTAGTAGCTATGTGCCCGTTTTTATAGTTCATCAAGTGCCCTACATACTAACTGTTTCGTACCTGAAGTCTGTTCCATGGTTCATCTTGCGCCCCTGCTAGTTGGAGTTGCTACAGAATTAATATATTGATGTTCTGTTGCGATATGAGGTTCTAATCTATATGTATGGCATGTTATTGTTTATCTTGTGCCTAACAATGCCGCCGGACTGGCCGTCTATGTGATTATGTTTGATTTGGTTTATACATGTTCCTAGAAAAATGACCAAAATTAAGTTCAGCTAGAGCTTGGAACCGCGCTCGTCTTTGCAATAAAATTAACTATGCATTTCTAAGGGTCTATGGACTAAAATTAAAATTTATTCTTCACTAAAGTTTAGACGTATAAAATTTATTAGCTAAAATTAGTTTTATCTTGTTTGGAGCCGTACCTAATTTTTTGCCCATTTCTTGGTAAAAGTTCATTCTATCTTTAGGGTGCGTAGGAAAAAAAATAGTAAGATTTTAGTAGGAGGGTATTTTTGTCTTTTGCCATTCATTCTAAAATTAGTACCCATTAGCTTGGTTTGGAGGTCTAATATAAAGTTTAATCAAGAGGTTGGTTAATTTTTAGCCCACTTTTAGTCCCATTGTTTGAATCGTTAGAGGCTAATTTTTAGACGACCTAAGTTTAATCCCTAGATCTAAACAGGGCTAAAAAAAGATCATGCTATAGCTTAGCTGCTTAAGGGCATACTATTATATGGACGCAGTTTGTCATAACATTTTGAATGATCTAGAAAATTCAAGTCTATATATCTATTACTCTCTCTCCATTTCAAATAGTAGGTGTTTTGTTTTTCTATTCATAATTTTTCGGTACATCTAGATATACGGAAAAGAAAAATAAAACTACAATTTGGAACGAAACGAGTGGACTCTTTCACATTACGGTAGAAACGGTAAAGCCTCCCTAAAAATTGCTTGATCTATCTATAAATCTTGTTAATTAAACAAACCAAAGGGCATTAAGGTCATTTTTCTTCCCCTACCCCACACGTCACACTCACGAGGAAAGCCCCAACCAAACCAGGGAATTCAACGGGGCAGTAGCCAGCCTCGATCCTCTCTTCCCGCCTTAGCTCACCTACTACTCGAAGCTCCTCCACGTACTCCACCACGAATCCAAGAAACCTCCCCACCATCCACGAGAGCACGACGCGCGCACCCACTTCACCTCCTCTCTCCCGCACAACGATATAACCACCGCCGCCGCGCGCGACCGAGCAGGCGCAGCTAGCTCTCGCCGGCGGCCAGGAGGAAAGACGATCGAGATGCATCCGCTGGTGGAGGCGCTGGTGGGGGAGCGACACCAGTGGGCGCCGGCGGTGCGGCACGCGGCGGCGTGGGCGGGGGCGCTGGCGCTCGCGGTGTCCGTGGCGTCGTTCGCGCCGGAGGCCGCCTTCGTGTGGGCGCTGGCGGGGGGCGGCGCCAGGCCGGCGTGCGCGGCCGGGACGGTGCCTGTGCCGCTCGACGGTGGCGGGGACCACGTCTGCGTGCCTGCGCGGATGGCGGGGCGGTCCGGGATCGACCTGATCGTGCCGCCGGCGTTCGCCGGGCTCGCCGTCGGCGCGTCCGCGTGCTTCGTCAGGGCGCTCGCCATCGGCCGCCGCCACGACGATTACTAGCGGCGTCCTTGGAGTTGGAGGCCTGGAGAACGAGGGAATCGCTGCTCGGATGCTGGGTTTTCATTCAGTTGTTCTTGCTCTCAAACACGTACGCTTCTCCACAGAGAAGCGTAGTCTAAAACCGATGCGTACATTGTACATTTGTACTGCTTCTTCTACTATAATGAAAGGGCAGAGCACCTGTTGTACATGTTAAAAAAAAAACCGATGCGTTTTCTTTGTGTTTTTTTGCGAGGTTTTTCTCCGTGATTTGTACATAACACAACACTATGCCGGTTAATTGAAACTCTACTGTAATCACAAGATATAGCGTTGCAAACAGTGGAAATATGTATGTAGATTCCCATATAGTCATATATATACGATACGATTATCACTGATCAAAACAAGTTTTGTGTGCCACTGCATTTGTCAAACCTGTATTCCCAACTGCAAACCAACAAGCAGCTCATCGGACACATCGGTCATCTCACACCAAGTGCAAGTTTGGCCACCTACTAAACTAGGAGTATTAGCACAACAGGTAACACCAGGCTTAACATTACCGGTAAGAGAAAATCACATGAGGTTACCGATAAATGAGTTTTTTCGGTTTTATCGGAAATCTATTGGTCTATCGGATATTGGTTTTGGACCAAAATTTAAATAAAAATTTGTCTCAATTTATCCAAAAGATACACATTCCAAACCATTTAATATCACAAAACTACACATAATAGTATTGAAATAAGATAACATCACACGTTGGGTCGACCAGTCAACTGCGTGCGAATTCAATTGAAAATTAAAATTTCGGGTGATAAAAAATTTTTACCCTAGGAGATGGATCCATAGAATAAGTTTGTGTACACCACCTGTCAAGCCTGACGAGTGATCCACGAAGCTGCATCTCTACCCGCACCTTGCCGTTAAACGAGATTATTGGATTTATCGATATTTTATCGGTGATAAATTATTCCCTGATCTCAGTATATCGAGAGGGAAATCGAGGGCAAGGAGACCCAAAGAAGACGGCGATGGCGGCTGCGTTGGCGAAGGTGCTCCGTGGGGGCTGTTCCGGCACCTCCTCCCAGGCACTGACTCCGTCGATCTACGGCCGCACAGCTCCTTCCGGGATCGTCTCCGGCCGCGAACGCTGCGGGCATGGCTCGCGCCGCTCGCCTGATACACACGGTTCGTGTTCTTCCCCTGCCCCCACGATTACAATTTACATACTGCCTGGTCACGCATTGTTCTGTTTTCTGATTCCTCGATCTTAATCTGAGTGAGCTGTAGTTAGGGTTAGAGGAAGGATTTGCTCGTGAGAGTGGTAATCTAAGGGTCTGTTTAGCAGTGTTGTGGCTGCGGCTGAAACAGCTGCTGCTATGGCTGCTCTGTTGAAGCAGCTTCTCTGCTGAAGCTGAAGCCGTTCTGGAAAGTGTTTGGCAAAACGGCTTCTATTGTGTTTTTAAGAATAGCTGTGATAAATCAAATGTGATAGATGCCCATAACTATATGGATTGTTTGAATAGATGAATGGAATGCTTAACATTTATTTATAAATTTGAGTTCATTAGAAATTTAAAAAAAAATAAAAGAATTATTGTTTAAGCAATAATAAAAATATTATTTTCCTCTTTAATTTTTTTTCCTTAATCCGGTCTACATCCTTCCATTTCTTTTTTTTTCTCTTTCTTTTTTCAGTTTCTCCACTCAACTGCAATCCATCCTCATCCGTTTGGTACTTTGGGTTCATTACAAATTATGAATATAAACTAAAGGGATTCGTGCGCCTATAGTTACAAAAGGAGGCATAATCCTTACATGGCATGCAACCATAAGCTAATAATTATAAAAATAGCCGTGATCATTACATAGCATGTAACCATATAAGCTAACTGACATGCTCAAGATGATCTAGAAAAGATGATTGCTCTAGCAAGATCATCTCAGAATTTATCCATGGTCCAATCATCTGTTTCCATATTAGATGTATCTCCAGCATCTTGAGAGATATAGTGCTTCCTATATCTTGAAGGTATAGTGAGCATATAATCGGGTTCCGATCGCATTTGCGGAAATCCTTATCTTGTGCGTGGTTTTTACGAATGAAGTTATGGAGACACATGGTTGCGGCAACTATCATCATTTACTTCTCCATTGGGTAACTCAGCATCTTAAGAACGATTCTCCACTTCATTTTCCACACACCAAAAGAGCGCTCTACCACATTGCGAATACTTAATGCAAATGGTTAAAATATTCTTGCTCACCATTTGGAGCTGGACCTCTTCTCCAATCTGGCACATGATACCTTTCACCCTTGAATGATGCCAAGTATCCAGGTCTATTTGGGTACCCGACATCAACCATAATCATTGTCTGCTTCATCTTCATCATCAATAGGAATTGGAGAACTTTCACGAGACAAGTTTGCTGGGGAAGGTGCTATACCACTAGAAGTGGAACAATGTTCATCACCAGTATTCCTGAGGTTTTCAAACATAATTCTTAGTTGTTCTTCATTTTGTAGTCCTTTCAGCTTGAATCTGGTAGAGCCCTTTATATCATGAAATGCAATAGTTAGATAATAATATTTTTACATATTGTAAAACGAAAAATTTGAAACAACTGCAGCTTGTAAAATTCTACTTACTTTTGTTGTTTTCTTCCACCAAGCCTATGATATTACAATATTCTTCCCAGATTCATCCCATCCAATCCTAGTCTCCTTATTTTCCAACTGCTTCCAAATAGCATAATCTTGCTTCGACTTATCCCATTTATTTTTGAATTGCTTTCTAGTATACTCAATCCCAGTCCTCTCTTTAAACCTTGCTATCACATTCTTGTACCCGGTCTTACTCAAATGAGTACTTGATCTATTTCCTTTTAAAACTTCATCAGCAAAAATCTCACAAACTATCTATTGTTCTCATCACACCAATTAGCCAAGCTATTGCCAACAAAATCAGTTTGATAAGGGGAAAGCAGCAAGTAAAATCTATTGCACATTCATCGAAAAGATGGTTCATGGCAGGCTGCCCACTAACTACAAACTACATTCATCTACCAGCATGCTAGAAAGCAACATATATATAACTTGCCAACTCCCCGGATTACAAAACATATCATTGTCCTGTACTAGCAAGGAAATCAAATACACTCTGGTACACTCTGGTAAAGCTGTCTGCTTCAGGAAACTCATGCTAAGTTCATCAGGGACTAGAGAATGACATAACCAGGAAGACTTGTGTTCCAAAAGAAAGGAAGTGGCTAAATGGGAATGCTAAGGAAATTCTGCCTGCTAACAATCAATAACCATATTTGGATATTACAAGAGCAGCACACATCAAGTAGAGTGCAATCACATAGTGCCGAGTTAACACAAACGCTACCATACTTGGATATTAGGAATACAAGATCAGCACACACCATGACATCAATAGAATGCAATCACATAGTACTGGAAGTAAGTTAATACAAACAGTACTCAATGTGTGATGGTTGCTATACGCCTGTACTGCAGACTCAAATTGGTGCCCAGAGAAAAGTGAGTGCACTTGTGCAGATTTCTTAAACAATACTTTATCTGCTCTAGTCCGCTTCAAATTAAAGGTTTACACAAAAATTGTATCAACTCTAGATTGAAAGTTCCCAGCGAAGACTCCGTCGATTCCAAACTGACTACTACAAGCAGAACTTAAACCAACAATCAACACCAAAAGAACTTTCATAAGACAGTTGTAGAAAAGAACAAATTAACCATAAGAGCATATGTGCCAATATAGAACTGCACGCACAACTACAAGCTAACCTTATTCACAATAGTTCGGATGTACTACGACATGTTCAGACTTTACTCGCTTGCAGAGACACAAATTATCAAGGATCTGAGGTCTATTTTATCAATGCATTCAATAGTATGTAGCTCACAATATAAAAGAGATATTGATAAATCAATAATGTGTCCCTGGGTCAGCAAGCACACCATTTGTAAGCAATGGCAATGACATGCCAGTAAATCACTTTCCTTGGATCCATATCAAGCTCAAACAAGGAAATCACTTTCCTTGGATCATATGTTCTTACCTTGGATGAGGTCGACGTTCACAGATGCAGGAGCAGTAGCTATCCTAGCCGCCGATGGTGGCCTAGGTGCGCGGGTACCTCGCCGGTGATTTGAGGAGCCCCGAACCGGCAGCCGCTCGTCACCCCGTTCATTGCCTCCAACTCCTGTGAAGCTGTCTCCTGTGAAGCGACTTGACGATCGGCACGAAGCCAATCCGGCCCTAGAGCCACCGCCGCTGCTCCGGCCCACCACTTTGGCCATCCTCCGGGCATGCCTGTGCTTGCGGCCATGGCGGAGCTGAGCCATACGCCGGAGGCCTGTGAAGCTGATGTGCCCGCGCCGGGGATGCCGGGCCACGTGCCGGCGGCCAGGCCCGCCGCGGCTGGGATGCTAGGTTGCTGCGCCGGCGGGTGGCGCGCAACGGTTGCTTCGGCTCCAGGCGCACCGGGGAGTCCGGTCCATGCGCTCGCCACCATGCCTGGAGGCACTCCCGCGGCAGCCAGGAGGGCGCCTAGGGGACCCGTCGGCGGGCCTCCCAACCACAGGAACGGGGTGCCGCCAGCCCCTCCGCCGGACATGAACGGCGCGCCGCTGGCCCCTCCGCTGGCCGCATCCTGGAGCCCACCACCGGATCTGCCCCTTCCAGCTGCCGGAGCCGATCCCCCTCATCCATTCCGCCGCCACCGCCTGTCGTTGTCAAGATTAGCAGATCAAGACTACGGCTAGTAAATTTCTTTTATGCGCGTAAGGCTTCGGATGGTGGCGTGAGAGGACACGGGATTAGACTGGTTCGGGCAAGGAAAGCCCTACGTCCAGTATGAGGAGCTGCTCGTGTTACTCACACAAGGTCTGTAGTAGGGGGTACAAACGGGCAAGAGAGGGAGCCGGTCCCAAGTCTCTTGGATGTGCACTGATGCTCTAGAGGTGAGTGTGTGGGTTCTGTTGGCTTGAGAGTCCTCCTGGTGTAGGGGCCCCTGGTTCTCCTTTTATAGCGCAAGGAGGGCTCAGGGTTACAGGTGAACCGGGACTAGGGAGACGTAAAAGAGATAAGCTAAGTAAAGTAAAGTACAAGGAGAAGGACCAAGTCCCCGGGTCACTGCCTCCTGCTCCGACCTTCGACTCCTATCAGCGCGACCACTGGAGGAGGGTGGCTGTCTTCGGATCCTGTCGACGATCTTCCCGGCGACCGCTGCCACCAAGCATGATGATGGTGTCCGGTCGTGGCAACTATGCATGTTGGGGGAGACGGCTGACCCCTGTTGTCCTGCTTACATCCTGTGGAACACGGACGTCGCGTCCCTGTCGCCGGATACGCTGGGCACGAGAACGGGCGGCGCTCCCTCCTGTGCTGGGCGGCGCATGCCATGAGTGTCCTATGGCGAACCAGGGGGAGCTGTGGCCACTGTAGCCTGTGCGGTCGTGGCTACAGTGTTCCGCCCGAGTACTTGTGGTGGGTCACGTCGAGGGGCGCGGACGCCTTTCTGCACGCCAGAGCCGCGACGCATTTATGGCGAGATCGGTGAGGGACCCACGAGATCCGCGCCCCCGTCTGCCGGTCTGCGCTCGAGGCGGATCCTTGTCCTGTGGGCCCGAATGAGTCCGACCCCCTACGCCCGGGGTCGGATGGGGCGGAGCCTTGCGGCGAGGGGTCGGGCGCACCCGACCCTGGGACCGTGGGTCGAGCGAGGCGGAGTTTTGCCATCGAAGGGTCAGGAGTGTCCGACCCCAGGGCCCGGGATCGGGTGAGACGGAGCAGGATGTTCCCTGCCTATACTGGGCCGGTGGCAATTGTCATTACCGCAGGTGGGACTGGACCTTCATGATTGTCGTTTTAAGGGGCATTAGGAGGTCGGTAATATTTCCCCCCAACACCGCCGCCACCAGAGCGTGAGATCCTGAGACCGAACGAGAGAGAAGAGGAGCGGTTCAGGAAGGAGTGGTGGCAATTTGGCTGTTATTTCTGCGAAGTTCAGGGGTAGTTTGGTAACATGGGGGGCGCGGATGGAGGGGAAGCCGCGGGGAGCTAGTTTTTCCGACTTCTCCTCCCCAGTACAAATTGGAAAACGGCTTCACGAGTGCTTCGTGAGAGAAGCCGTTTTTTGGAAGGGCATTTGGTACGGCTTCTTCAGAAGCCACCCGAGAAGCCGTCCAATAAGCTCTACCAAAGAGGCCCTAAGGCTTGTTTGGCTGATTGGGGGCTAATCCTAGGCTCCTAGTCAATCCGGCGTGGATGTAGGTTTACATGCCACGCTAAGCATTCAATTCTCTGAAGATAATGCCTGCCATGCAATTTGGGGTGAAGGGAACACTTTTGCCAGATCATCTAAGCTGACAAACTATTCTGTTAAAAAATAACAAGAACATTAGCTGTCGTGTGTATGTGATAGATAAACCATGTTTTTTTTAACCCTGTTTTCTTTTTGCGATTATGTTTTTTGTTTTTCTTTTTTTCGAACTTTATCCTGAGTAAGAGATAATTTGGATTAGCTGTTTGGCTGATGATTCTCACTGGGTGGACTAATAATCGATCTGGCATGGATCTTTACGTACCTGGACTATCGTTTCTCTGCCTTGAACTGTTTCCTTGAATGCCTTGCAGGGCCAATGGCGCAACTCGATCCTTGGTACAGCAGAGGGCTTTACCCTTCAGGAGGCGTGGAGTTCTCTCACAAGAACAGAAGCTCGTGAACATGGAACAGTAAGTCCTGCATGCAACCGATCGAATAACTTGTTTTATGTGTGCTGAAAGTTTGATTTGAATCCTATCCTTTTTCACGCCAGATTTAATACTAGCTTCTGTCGGTACTACCAGTTGAGATGTATACTTATTATATGAAGATATGCCTCTTGTCCTGCTTTTGTGTAGGTTCGGCAGCAAGAGGTACGGTCGTTCAGAAATCCGTTTAGCCCTGGACCCCTTGATGGCTTGCCGTGGCCTGTTCTGGGCGTTGCAGGTGCCATATCCATGGCTTATTCGATTTCATACAAGACGAATTATCACGGATCAATATGTGTCATTGGTCATATAGGAACTCATAGCCAACATGTTGTGTTTGTCAAACCTTTATTCCTAACAGAAAGTAGTAACATGCTAACATGCAGCTCATTGGTCATTCTCACTGTGAGTGCGAGTTTGGCAACCTACTAAACTACAATTAGTCGTACAAGGTAGCACGGTATATATACCTCCAACACCACACCTACACTATTTCATTATGCTTCAGTTATCACTTACAAGAATAGTGATGTCGTCACCTACCAAGCACAGCTTCCTAATCCTGTCAAGCTCTTCCGCAACCTCGAGCATGGAGGGCCTCTTCTCGCCGGACATCTCCAGGCACCGCTTCGCCAGTGTCGCTACCATCTCGATCACATCACCCCTGACTTCATCCTTGATCCATGTGTCCAGGAGCCCGTCAAGCTTGCCGTCCCTCATGGAGGACAGGAAATGTGCGGCAAGGCTCCGCTCCTCCGCTGGCGCGGCCATGGTTAGCGCCTTCCTTCGTGTGAGTAGCTCGAGGAGCACGACGCCGAAGCTGTACACATCGCTCTTGTCAGTCAGCCTACATGTTTGCATGTACTCCGGATCAAGGTACCCACGGGTGCCTTGAACCAAGGTCACGAGATGTGAATTGTCGGTAGCCGCCAGCACTGATCCACCGAAGTCCGACACCTTCACCGTGTAGTTGTCATCTAGAAGAATGTTGGGGGACTTCACATCGCCATGGATGATCGGTGGCGATGCCATGGAGTGCAGGTAGGCCAGTCCCTCGGCGGCCTCGTGCGCGATCTTCAACCGCACCGGGAATGATGGTGGCGTGCCATCGCCATCGCGGTGGATGAGCTCGTACAGGGTGCCATTGGGAATGAACTGGTAGACAAGCATGGGCACCTCCACCTCGAGGCAGCACCCGTAGAGCTTGACGATGTTCCGGTGGTTCACCTGTGAAAGGATGAGCATCTCCTTGCTGAACTCTCGCCGCTGCCGCTCATCATCGGCGACCCTGCACCGCTTGATCGCCACAACCCTCCCGTCCTTGAGGTTGCCCCGGTACACGGTGCCATTTCCGCCCCTGCCAAGCACGTAGCGCTCATCGAACTTGTTGGTTGCGTCCTCTAGCTCCTCCTTGGTGAACAGCGTGAAGGAGTGTCCCTGCCCCTGTCGTGATTTCATCTCCTCGAAGAGGAGGTAGCCGCCGTGCTGCTTGAAGTGCAGCCTCTTGATGGCGGCGAGCCGCTTCTTCGCCCGAATCGTGTATGCGAAAGACATGCCAGTAGTTCCGAGCAGGACCACGGCAATACTGATACCTGCAGATAGGATTAATCAGCAGATGTTGCATGTTATAAGGTTTTGCAAGTATTTTTTTCATGAAGAAAGGTCGACAATTTATTAGCTTCAAAAAATAAACATATATTCTTCACGAATCTCAAAGCAAGTTAGTAAAAGCCAGTAAAGGAAATGATGTAGCCTCATCTCATTTGTTTTCATTTCAATGGAAAAAAAGTGTAAGTATGAACTTTGCCCTCCATTAATTTGTATGTCCAGAAAAAACCTACTACATCCTCTGTATTAATTGCTGTCTAGCTAGAAGAGACTACGGAAAGGCATTGAGGGCACTGATACATCATACCTATTACCAGTGGCCATTTGAGTTCGTAGCATTTGAAGCTTCCATTGGTGTTGCGACAGATACTATAGTCAGGGCACTGTGGGTTCGCCTCACACTCGTTGATATCTGCAGAAACAAATTTAAACAAAATAATCAGTTTCGTGCCTTATAAAAAAAATCATAAAAGTTTCCCATATGCATGTTGTAGGAACACTGTCAAATATTTTTATTTAGATAACCATAACTACAACCAATAAAAGGCTAGTTTATGTTTATGGAAAAGCATTACAAGTTATCCTGAATTTTATTTCAAAATGTACCATTTCTACATGACCAAGATTTTTAACCAACAGTTCAAGTTCAACAGCCCAATAGACCGAGAAGAATCTTGTAGCAGGCTAGACAAAATTATTTTATAAATATGGACCTATTAATAGTGTGTGGCGAAAAATCCCACAATTCAAGTTCAAATATTTCAGTTGCATTGAACTTAAGGTGAATTGAATCTTGTGCAACACGTACGGAGAGGGTTTAGGAGAGCAGAAGTAGAGGTGTTGACATGCGCTCTACTATTTAGATGTCGAATGGTTTTAGATAATAGATTTAAACTTAAAGTTGTAAGCCATCTTCAGGCTAAGGGCACCCAAACCCTAAATCATGTGGTCTATCTAATAGCCTAAATATTCTTTCTTTATTTTTACTGATGAAATAATGTTTTTCCCACTTTTTACCCAGTTAATCGTATCTAATCTTATAAGTTTCCTTACTATTTTGTAATTTATTATAAAAAGTATTAATATTTCCACAAAGAATAGGAGCAAATACTAGTTTTGGGCATCGGGTTTAGAAATTAAAAAATGTATTGTTGATGCTGACAGTAATTAATTAAGGTGTAAGAAAATCGACCTTTGCACCCATCAGGAAGGTAAGGGTTTCCTTGATACCCTTTAGAGCAGGTGCAGAGATACCCTGTCCCTGTGCCGTACTTGGAGTCAACACACTCGCTGTTGACACTGACGCAGGCGTGCGCCGTCCGCTTGTTCCTCCGCAGGTCCTGGCACGTCTGGTTGCCCACCGCCCAGTTCAGCACCATCGGCAGCTTTGTGCTGGCGGCACCCATGAGCTTGCCTGTGGTGACGTAGGTCCTCTTGAACTTGAACGCCTTCTGGTCGACCAGCATGGCGTAGCCACACGGCGGGCTGAAGCTGGCGACGACGCTGGAGGTATTGAAGTCGCTGAAGTCCACGTCGAAGGATCTGATGCTGCCCCTCGGGACAGGAACCTGGCAGCAGCCGCCCTTGCTGGTGCAGGAGCCTCCGGCCAGGGACCGGGCGCCTTTCCGGCACCCGCCGGTTATGCACCCCATCACGTACGGATTGTCATCGTCACCGCCGTCATCCATCACTATGAACGCGAGCGTGCTGCACCCAATGACGGTGAACATGTTGTCGGTGGAGACGCGGAACGCTGTCGAGTTGTATGTCGTCACGTTCTTCACGCCCATGGAACTGGAGGCGGCGTCGTAGCACCACGAGTTCACTTGGCTGACGACGCGCACCTGCCCACGTGGCACGTCGATGCTGAGCAGCTCGTGCCGGCCTTCGATGGTGGCTCTGCCTTTGCTGTTGCAGGTGACCTCGAAGGCCCGGTTGCCGTCCTCGGTCTCGAGGTAGCAGCCGCGGCCGATACCGAAAGGGTATTGGATCTTCAACCCGCCACACTTCTTCTGGCATGTCGCCATGGCTGGTGAGACGAGTGCGACTACGAGCAGTGGAAGCAGTAGCATCCGCATCTTCGTTCAGCTGCTTGATTGCTTTCAAGTCTGTGGCTATGACTTGTGCTGGTGGCAGCTGTTCTATGATCCGTACTGACATATATAGATAGATGGCGGGAAAGATGTTGTGTAGGAAATGCGACAGCTTCTAAGTTGTTTCTTTCAACGTGAATTTGGCTCCAGGCCGCACCAACACGCGGCTAAGGGAATGAAGTGTTCGTAACAATAAAAATCAAATAGCCATGTGCCAAATGAGGCGGTAGTTGGTACGCGTTGGAGGGGGAACTAGTTTCAAACTCATGATCGCATCCACTGGAAGCTTCAAGCAAGCTTTGGAGTTCCCAAAGCGACAGCTTTATCCACTTAAAGCTAGACTGGGCAGCAAGCAATGAGGCACGGTGGAGGAGGTATATTTTGTGTGTTGGTATAAAATATGTACTATGCATTCCTGTTATGTTGGAGGCACACTACAATCATGACAGAGATAGGTGTATGTAAGAAGCACTTAATTATACATGCAGCAGATTATAAAAAGACCAACGAGTGTCAAGTGTTGATAATACACCATTTGTTTATCTCGATCAGTGGGCATAAAGTGGAGCTCATATATGCTGTGAAACCGAAGGTGGGGCAAAGCGTGGATGAACGCGTGTTAGGTGGCTGGAATACGCGAGATTCTTGGAAAAGGGCTATATTACTAGACGGCTTAGGTGGAGACGGAAGACGAACGATACAAACAGATAAGGTTCCTGCTCCTATATATACACGATAGGTTGATTGATCATTGGACCTGCAGATTCAGCGCGGCCAGTGCTTGATCAACGCCAAGTCGTCGCTATGCATTCACGCTTTTTGCATCTGAAACTTACGTCCATAAAGATGTTTGGATTACTTTAGTCTACACAAAACGGATGAAATATTAAACTTGAACTGGTTAAGCTGTGTCTTCCAGTGGGCTTTTTATCAAAGAAAATTTGAACTTAGTTGAAGAGAGCTAAGGAGAGACATGAGAAACAAAACTAGAGGTAGGTTAGTGTACAGGGGGAATAATCTTTGCTTCCTTTTTTGTGCTGGGGTGCCCTGAGGCCCTTCTGTAAACGTTCACTAATCCTGCTCGATAAGGCTTTAATAAAGCTGGGTGTGATTGCCTTTGGTCTAAAAACCGGTTAAGCTCTTGCATTTTGAAAGACAAACATTTGTGATAAGTGATTTATACAGGTGAGATGCAGCTATGATGCTCACTGGAAGTGATGAAGGATAGATGGCTATGTTTTATGTCGACCGGCAATGCATAGTGAAGGAATATAATAAGGCTCGGAGACGATAGACCAAGGAGTCTGGGCGGGATCACGGGTGATCTACATCGTGCATGAAGGGCTAAAACTGCGCTGTGATAAAAATGGTGTCAATCTAGTCAAGTAGTAGTAGGTACACAACGGAAAGTTAGTTGGAGTAGACCGCGCACATTCACGGGACTACGGGAGTGGAAAAAGACATGAAGTCTAGCTTTGTGCAATTTGGTGGAGGTCACGCAAACATATGGACACCCCGGGTTCGTTTGATACACTGTCAAAAAGGGTTGGACGTGTGCTTTTACTCTTGGGGTATTTGGCTTTTGCGTGCTTTACGTATGCACATTTTTGGTCTTGATCCAGGCACATGGTATGTATGTGGGGTGATTAGTTGGGGCTGTCATCTTTTGGGATGGATCACTCTCATTTGTATGGTTGAGTGTTTTAGTTAACGTCAGAGAGGGAGAGGAAAGGGGAAGAAATTAAACCAAGGTCCTGATAAAGAAAGGTATATCTAGTAGTGAGAAGCTCTTAACTATGTAGCATGTTATAAAAGATAAAAAGCAAAAGTTCATGCCATCCCATATTTTCCCTATACTTGAGGGATGTAGGGAAAAGAGAAAGAGTAAAAGATAAAAGGTGATTTGGTCGATTCAATCGGCTTACAATCCTCAAGTATATATAGTGTGGCATATGCACTACTCCACAAAGCTCCATCACTGTCGGCTTCAAACCACCCTTCACCGCCAGTTTTGGATCCGTTATATGGAATTCAGCAGTGATGGGGTACCCCATCACATGACTCCATCATCACCGTCGGTTTATGCCACAGGCTGGCGGTGATGAGCCCATTTCACCGCCAGTTTGATCCTGCTGTGATGAGCTTTTCTAGAGAAAAAAATTCATAAATTTAATTAAATTCACCCAATTGACAACAATATATATATATATATATATATATATAATATCGCAAAAATCAAGAGAATACAGGAATCCATACCCAAGTCTACAATGAAACGTATTATTACAAGTCCACATAAAACATATCATTACAAGTCCATACATCAGTTCACAAACCACAAGTCCACAGATCCAATCAGTTCACAAACAACAAGATACTTAATCACTCCTAATCAAGCAGTACTCCCCTCTTGATTGACAACTTGATTGAGAATGAACCCGGCTAGTTGTTCTTGAAGTGCTATTATCTGGCCTATGAGGAGAGTGGAAGTGGACATCCCTTGTTTTTGCTAAACAAATCAAAGTGCAAGTCATGAATGGTAATTATGGGGGCTTTCAAACATACATGCTCGGATACCACCACACTGAAGTCATCCCCGCTGAAACAATGCATCTAATACATAACATAAAACCCGCAATGATCATTACCGTCAGGCTGCCTTAGGATCCATTGTTTTTCATTAACAGTGAAGTCTCCCCAAAAAGATCTATGAATCTTGCTTTTCTTACGATATTTAGCGAAGATCCTATTTGACATTATGAACACTGAATACAATTAGATGGAAGAAAATCTAATAAACAAAATCCAACACATAAATAAAAGAGTGATTTGCTTTATTTACTTGTTGAAAAGGTCAATGAGTGGTTGGACATATTTTTGTCCCTCCTTTTTGAGTCATAAATGTTGATGTTACTCTCCTCAAGGCATATATCAACAAAGACATGATGGTTGCTGTATATATTTCACGCAATCGAATGAATTAAGTGCTTGAAAATAAGTGTCTTACGATAACTAAGGATCATATTCACTTTAGGAGAGAAGTACGTGTTTCTTCTTATTCAAGGCCAAAAAAGCCACAAGCAAGTAACTCGGCGTGTCTGAAGCTTCTAATGTCCTCTCATTGATAGCAGTAGGGTCCAAGAAGCCTACGCCCTCAATCCCCTTTTTGCGGCACGTATAAGACTCCATCCTATATATATGGTGTGGCATATATGGACTTGTCTAATAGGTAAGTGGTGCATGAAAGAATCCCAAATCAACAAAACATTGGCTAACACCCCCCCCCCCCCCGATCTCAAGAACACGTCAAAATTCACTTAGGATCGCAAATTCGCAAACATTGGTTAAGGATCCAATTTAGGTGATCTAAATGTCTATATTAATTATTTCAACGAGTTCTATCCATTGGTGAGCTTCATCCTTCAATTAAACTCCATTTTCACCTTGGTTCATATACAA
Organism: Setaria italica; assembly: GCF_000263155.2. NCBI lineage: Eukaryota > Viridiplantae > Streptophyta > Magnoliopsida > Poales > Poaceae > Setaria > Setaria italica. Next base: position 42,438,107 of record NC_028452.1, on the reverse strand, counting down.
TTCTTTGTGTATCTCCCTCCAATTCGCCTTGTGCAAATTATGGATGCCTTGTGGTCATATACATATACAGGGCCGGAAAAATTTGTACGCAACACTCTAGATATTGGCTTTTCAGGAAATAACACTCCCTGCTTCTCTTTTTCCATGTGAATTTGACTCATGTTGAAATTCTTTGTGAAATTTAAACTAATCTCCTTACCAAACACGCGTTAATAACTGGGTCAGCAAATGGCCATAGTCCCATGGTTAAGCAATTAACTTTTCAGTAATGAAATACGTACACATGTGCCAACTGAGGAGGTATATATTCATTTGGTACGCGCTCAAGGAGAAATACAATTTATTTCAAGCATATGATTGCATCCACTAAAGCTTCAAAAGCTATGCATAATGTCCATACTTCTTTCAGCCCCTTTTAGCTGAAGCTACGATCTTTATTAAGTAAGAACTAAAGCTAGATCTGCCAGCAAGGCTTCTTGAAAGAGATCGTATCAAGAGATAATTAGCCAGCAAGCAAAGAAAGGGACCAGACATGGTGGAGTGGAGGAAATGTCTATTTTTTATTTGTTATTTATATATCTTTGTTGGGGTCAGTATTCAGTAGTGAGATCATGAAAGAGATAAGGTTAGCATGCAGTGAGAAGCACATGCAGAAAAAAATCTATATAGGAAGACAAAGACTAATTACTGTCAATTGTTCATACTGCTTATCTTTAACTAGTTAATTGTCAGTGGGCATAAAGTGAGCTCATGCTAGCTGTTTCTGTGAAACTTCAAAAAGTGTGGATGAATGTCTAGGTAGGCAGCTCATATTGCACGCCAGATTCTTGGAAGAGATGCCTTTGCTTTTTCTATGCTACCCCTAATCCTCTATGTCAGCATGATGAACAACACACCCGATCCTGCTGGCCGGAACTAGTATGTTATTATCCAAGAAGGGAAAAAGACGAAGCATCACAGAAGAGCCCTTGCGATTTATTTTAACCAGGCATGCATCCAACCATTCATGGTCAAGGCCAAAATTAACTCACTAATCAGATATGTAGCTCCAGGCTGGAAAGCCTGGGCAGTTCAGTCACCGTCCAAACACAGATCCTAGTGATCCATGCTTGGAACAACGACCACAGCCACTGGTTATCCCTGTTGCGACTGAAACTAACGCTTCGCATTTAACTAAAAACGTGCTCACGTAAAGATCAGTATGGGTTGTTTACACAAAAAGTACAAATTTTACACATCGACCTGCATTTTTCGAGCAGCAAAAGCTTTCTTATTTAGGAAGCGTACTTTAACTGTCTACCCTCATTCTCTGTGGTGACATGTATGTAGGTCAGTACGTGGTTATTCAGAAATTTATCTACATACTAAATGAAATAAAATGCACTTACTTTCCCTATACAGGACGTTGTCACCGACAGTACCAACTAATAATGTATCATTGGTCCCTAGATATTGTTGTTCGTTAAACATGTGCTCCATGTGTCTCAAAATAAGTGTACTTTCTTGTTTTGTTCTAAGGGAAACTGTCTTATGTTTGACTAGGTTTAATAACTCCGTGTCAATATATTCTTTTACCTCAAAAAAATATATTCTTTGATATAATTTTTGTGCAAGTGAAGAAGCACAGTGGCAACAAGAGAGCATATTGCAATTTCTGGAAAGGTGACGACCGACATCTGTTATTTTTCAAAAGTTGGGCCATTGGGTGGGTTATCCGACTCCGAGTTATAGTTGCCTCTCCGTACCCTTCCCTAAATCCTACTATGCAAAAGATGTTTTTTCTCCACAACTCATCTATACTTGTGGTTAAATAGATCCTAATTGTACTCAGAAGATATGGCTGCAAACAATTGAAATGTGCACTATTGTACTCCATATATGAAGTCTTTTTGCAGATTGATACTGGAAAATTAGGAAAATTGTGTTGCATAATAAGTCATCTACCAGAATATTCGAGGTTAATCTTCAGTCTAGATCTCCACATTCTGTTAATCAACTACAATATACATATGGTTGGATATGATTTACTTATAATTTGCAAGAAAAGAAGAGTCATCTATATCACCTAAACATGCATGGTGACACAGCTTCCTTATCCTGTCAAGCTCTTCCGCGACCTCGCACATGGAGGGCCTCTTCTCACTAGACATCTCCAAGCACCGCTTAGAAAGCATTGCAACCATCTTCGGAACTTCACCCACCACTTCACCCTTGATCCGCGTGTCCAACAGCTCATTAAGTCTGCCGTCCCTCATAGCTGCAAGGAAGTGGGCAACAAGGCTCCTTTCCTCCTCAGGAGTTGTCAGGGCCAGTGCCTTCCTTCGTGTGAGCAGCTCAAGGAGGACGACACCAAAGCTGTACACGTCACTCTTGTCTGTCAACCGACACGTCTGCAAATACTCAGGATCGAGGTATCCACATGTTCCTTGAACCAACGTTACAAGATGTGCCTCGTCTGTCGGTGCCAATGCCGATGCCCCAAAGTCCGATACCTTTGTGGTGTAGTTCTCATCAAGAAGTATGTTGGGTGACTTCACATCCCCGTGGATGATCGGTGGTGATGCCATGGAATGTAGGTATGCAAGTGCCTCTGCCGCCTCATGTGCGATCTTCAGCCGTACAATGAATGATGGGGTGGCATCACCATGGATGAGCTGGTACAGGGTGCCATTGGGGATGAACTGGTACACCAACATCGGCACTTCCACCTCAAGGCAGCACCCGTAGAGCTTAACAATGTTCCTGTGATTGACCTGGGATAGGATGAGCATTTCCTTTCCAAACTCTCGCTGTTGTCGCTCGTCGTAGACGAGCTTGTTGCACCGCTTGATTGCCACGACCCTCCCGTCTCTGAGAGTGCCCTTGTATACCGTTCCATTGCCACCCTTTCCAAGCACATGTCGCTCGTCAAACATGTTGGTCGCTTCCTCCATCTCCTCCTTGGTGAACAGCGAGAAGGAGAGCCGCCCCTGTTTTGACTTCATCTCCTCAAAGAGGAGTAGGCCACCATGCTGTTTGAAGTGCCGCTTCTTGACGGCGGCTAGCCTCTTCTTCTCTTTGGTCGCATAGGCGCAGGACAAGGCAATGGCTACCACTACTACACCAATGCTAACACCTGAGTATAGAACCAATCACAAAACTTTATGTGTAGTTGGGACATTGAGCACCAGCAATTTTATTGCATTGCTATATTTTGTTTGTATCAGAGCATAAGTTAGGAATTTTGTTGCACTAACTATATTTAGGAGAGGAGAGATTACATGAAAGTAAAGGCATATAACGACTGCTCTTACCAACTGCGACTTGCCATCTGAGCTCGGAACATTTGAAGCTTCCCGGGGTGTTGATACAAATACTATGGGAAGAGCACGGGTACTTCACTGCCTTGTCCTTGCACTCATTTATATCTGGCAAAAGGCAAAACCAAAAGAAATTATTTCATTTCCTATGGAAAATTTCATTCCCAAAAGTTAGACATGCTTTACAGAGGAACATCATTAATTATAATTTGATAACCCTACTTACAACTAACTTGAGATCATCAATTTGATTTTTTGGCCTGAGAACAATTACATGCTATTTGCAATTTTTATTTGAAAACAATATGATGGTTGCTTGACCATGAAGACACACTGGGACCCTTACATCCTAACCAATGGAAAAGAAATCCGTTGGGGCATATAAAATTAGAAAAAGAAGGTACCATCATTGGGTGTTAGAGTTACTTCAACCAAAACTGCAGTCACATATTAATATGTTTTACTGAATTATCTAAATAAAATTCGATTAAGACATAAATTGGGGAATAAAATTATCTAGCCATCTATCAATCCCTTTAATTTTCTTTTATAGTTTTAGGGTATTAGCTACTGAATTAGCATCGTTTTGCTAAAACTTTGAGCAGTTTAAGAAACTGAATATTAGGAAAAAAAACAAATATAATGAAAGCTGGTATTGAAGTAGATGAACTCAGCAAGTAAAGAAGGAAGGAAATTGACCTTGGCAGCCATCCACAAGGTAAGGGTTTCCTTGGTATCCTTTGGAGCAGCTGCACAGGTATCCTGGGCCGTTGTTGGAGTCGAGGCACTCGCTGTTTGCGCTGACGCAGGCATACGCCGTCGTGTTCCTCTGCGCCTTTTTGCACGTCCGGTTGCCCACCGCCCAGTCCAGCACCACCGGCGGAGCCTGCCGGCCGGCGGGGTCCTCGAGGTCGCGGGTTGTGACGTACGCCGACCGGAACTCGAACGCCGCCGCCTCGGCCAGCACGACGTAGCTGCACGGGCTGAAGCCGGCGACGGCGGAGGTGTCGTTCTTGTAGTCGTCGAAGAAGCCGACCTCGAACGACCTGATCCCCGGCGGGATCGGCGCCTGGCAGCAGCCGCTCGTGCCGTCGCAGGAGCCGTTGGCCTTCCCCAGCGACGACGACGGCGCGCGGCCGGAGCACACGGCGCGGCACCCCAGCACGTACCGGTTCTCCACGGCGCCGTCGCGCGAGTCCATGTACGCGAACGCGTTGCACCCGAGGACGGTGAGCCGATTGTCGGCGCCGGAGATGCGGAACGCCGACGAGTCGTAGGACCAGGTGACGGGGTTGGCCATGGACCGCGACGCTGCGTCGTAGCACCACGACCCCACGGGGCTGCGGATCCGCAGCTTCCCGCGGTGCGCGTCGATGCCGAGCACCTCGAACCCGTCGACGGTGGCGGTGCCGTTGCCGCTGCAGGTGACCTCGAAGGCCCGGTCGCCGTCCTCCCCCGTGTCGAGGTAGCAGCCGCAGCCGATGCCGAACGGGTACGGGATGTCCACGTCGCCACACCGGCGCTGGCACGTCGCCGCCGCGGCCGCCGGCGGATGCGCCGACGACACCACCAGCGCGGTGATGACCAGTGGAAGCAACACCTGCAGCTGCATTTGTTCTTCTATTCTAGTGATGCCTTTGCTGGAGGCAAATGAACTATAATATGAGGTAACATATTTATAGAGAGATGTTGTGAAAGATTGGAAGAGACACACCTCGATGCTAAATTGACCCATGTTTAAATTCCTCTGGGAATTGATTAATCGACTGGGTATTTTGGTCAGGTTCATGAATATCTTTTTAAGATAATCAACTAAACATGTGCTAAGTGAGGACGTAGCGCGTTCAATATGTAAATCAAACTCATGATTGAATCCACTGAAGCCTTGGAAAAGTTACACATAATGTTCATACTTCTTTCGACTCTTTTTAGCTAAAGCTACAAACTTTCTTGATTAAGGGAGAACTAAAGCAACATTAGCCAGTAAGGTTCCTTCAAATGAATCATTATTAGACAGCAAGCTATGGACCGACCATGGCTGATGAAACATTGTTTATTTTAAAGAAAATCTTTGTTTGGGGTCAATAAGATCAAGGTTGCTGTGTAGAACAGTAGAAGTTGCAAACAATTATGGTTACTGTTTTTTTCATTCTCGTTATGCGTGACTAGTTCTGGTGTAATTCTGACCAAATGTTAGAATCTGATACCCCTCGTTATACGCGGCAGTCCCCGGATCTTGAAAGTATATTGTGAGTACGACACAAGCTTGCACCGTATCAAGAACAATGTAGATGAATCTCGTAGAAAACCCTAGATGACGGCGTTGAGGCAACCACGACAAGAGAATAGGATTTTGGCGAAGCTGACTGCAAATTCTTTAAGCACAACTCCAAAAGAGTACGAGTGATTGTCGCTCCTTCACAACCCTACTTGACCCTGACTCTCTGATTCTTGCCCTATACAAGAATCTAGTGCTATAGAACTGTCTAGCCTGTCTCTCTTGAGCGCTCCTAATTGTTTCTCACAAGCCTTGGACGAGACCTTAGTGTTTGCCTTTAGCTTGATTGATTACTAGAGGTTCCACCCCCTTGTTTATATAGTCCCCTCCAAGACCTTCATACATGCAAGTAGGAGTCCTACACTAGTAGGATTCAACGCTCAAGTCCTAGTAGAAATAAAAGTCCTAATAGCATACACCTATAGAGTCCTAATCCAAGTAGGATTTGAGTCACCGTACAACACCAAAGATAATCTCCTTTATAGAGAAATTGTGGCAACTTGAAAATAATTTATGTTTTATATTTGCCACTGTGATAGATCAGGTGGAGAATTGTCCAAATAGGAATATATCCCATTTCTCTGGGATTTGGCTTTAGGGATATCGAAAAATCAAAGATTGCATTGTGTCGGGGTTTTCAATTCTTTGTTGGTCAGTATAGTTGTAGAAATGATTTGCTTTTGAAAAGCAAAGGATAACATTTTTCACAATATATATTATTTTTTGGCTACAAGGTTGGGCACAACATATAAGAGAGGACCAAAAAGAGACAATCAAATTAAATCTTGTCACTCATCAAAGGTCATTGCAACAGAGCCCTTTGCTAAGCATAATTGGATATTTAAGAAAAGATTATGTGTTTCTTGTAAGTTTTTTGGAAATTCATATGGCTTGTTTTCTTTCATACATTTTTATTTTTACTGCTGCAGTTGCCAACAACTTGATGCTGCAACTATATAATGATGTAATAATGTATTGGTCAGACCCTTTCCATAATTTTGTAAATAGATTAAGTCTTAGTGGACATAAAGTGAAGTTCATTCTATTTCTGTTAATCCAATGTGGATGTATATTTTAGGTGGCTAAACGTACGACATAGATCCTTGGAAGATACACCTTTGATTTTCCTAAATTTTATATATATCACGAAGAGGTAACTGCAACACACGTTCAGATTCATAACTGAACGCGAAGCTAAAGCGAGCTAGGCAGTACCTGATTCCATCAACATAACAGAAAAAATAATACAGTTCACCATCCAAACACATAGCATCATTGTTGGCGCTCGTTTTGGATTGTTGCCTATAATCTGATTATTTCATTGAGTGGCTTGGCATTTTGCTTGCAATTGGAAATTAGCTAGTCCAATAAAAGAATTTTATGCAATCATATTTATTTGTAGATTAATTATTTTTTTCAAGAAAAGAGAACAGAAGAGAATTGGCTCAAAGTTGTCGCATTTGTTGGACAAAGTGATGGAGCACTTAAATGATAATGTGACTCAATCCAATGGAAATCCCTATTGATTCAATTTATCATATCCAAGAATTTATTCCATTAGAACTTATCTATAGTCCTATTTGTGATGAGAAATATTGTAACAATTTTTTTTCATATTTGAGATTGGATTTTCCACTATTAGGAGGATTCCAAGGAGTAGTAGAGGAAGTAGAGGCACTTTATGGAGCTCTCTTCGTCTTCCTTCTCCTTCTTCTTCTTCCTCTTCTTCCTCCTCCTCCTCCTCTTCCTTCCTTCCTCCTCTTCCTCTTCTCCCTCTTCTTCTTTACCCTGAACCCCCCCTCTACATTTGCCCCTATTGATGGACTATGTGTCTCTCATAGGTGGCCTATGTCACGTGCACCTTGTTCTAGTACCTGTGACCCACACAGAGGCTTGAGTCCACCATGCAGTCCACCTCCCCCATTGACCTTGCGTCTGCAACATCATCATCTCTTGACCTCACGCGGTCATTGTCGTACAACCAATCCAACCACCGATTAGCAGCAATAGGAGATTTTCTCTTTGCAAAGATCTACGTATTCTTCCATTGATATATTTTTTTAAAAATATATTTTATTTTTCAAATAGGTCTCTTCGTTTGCAAAAATAGTTTGAAGGGATCCAATATGTCGCTTAATCGAATATAAAATCCGTCATGCGATGACATAAAACATTCAATTGGCTTACATGAACAAATTATCCTTGTTTTCAAAATCATTTATATCAAATTAGTCTACAGTTGAATGAGGACTAATAGTCTTTTGGGTAGGGCGCGTACGGACTACACTCAGCTCTTCTCTTTTTTACTAAATTGCACACTGATAGTTTAATAGTTGATTGTTAGCTTTAGAAAGACATATTATAGTATCCTAATTCCTACATTTTGATTCATTATCTGCAAAGAGGATCAGCACTATCATTGAGAATTTAAAATAGCTGGTCCTTGCAAGTCCTTCTTGTATAGTTGTATGTAAATATTAATGAAGTTTTAAAAGAAGTCTCAAATTAGTAATAGTAGTAAGATTGTTTTCGGAGAGAGCGACACGGATAAATAGACTAGTTGTTTGCACTTTGTCGGGTTTAGCATTTGTCATATATATCCTCTAATAACTATTCACCATATATACTTTTCCATTATATATATTTAAGAAAAACAACCCATCACATGGAGGAATAAGGAGCCATAAGCAACTGGTCAAGGTTGATGGGCTCCGCATCTCTCATTGTCCCATGGAAGAAGGCGAGGACAGCCCAACGGTAGGCAGCCTGTGTCCCATGCACCTTGTCCCAAAAAAGGTACTTGCCACGGTCTGTGCAGAGGCTTGTGCCCATAGTGCAATCCACCTCACCGTTGAACTTGCCGCTGCCACAGCAACCTCTCTTCACCTCACGCAGTCCTGCATAGGATGGATCCCATCAACGCTTAGCAAAACTGATTTTTTTTCGGAGATCCGTTTATGTTTGTGTGGTTATATAAATTTCTTGCAAAATTGTTTCACTTAAAGTATGGTCTCTTGATTTACAATGAAAAAAATATGTGAATTTTTTTAAAAAAAAGTCAATAGAAAAAACTACTTATCATTGTGCTTCAACACATTTTCACTTATCATTTATATTTTTCTAAAAAAACAATGTTATCAAAAGCTGGCCTCCTAATAAGTTGCAAATGTCATTAAAAGAACAACATGAGCGTGTATTTCTCGTTATCTTTTGTTTACGCTTACCAGCCAAAGTTGGGTTAGCGATCATGTCGGAGAACACGTTGTAAAGGCTGGCAATGGAGTACTTCATCCCCGGCATGGAGGCAGCGACGGCTTTCGCCATCTCCGCCCGGAGGAGGGAGTTGAACAACTCCGACAGATAGTTTCCGACGTCGTTGCACTCTCCGTTGGCCGTGATGGCTCGCTGGGACGGCAGGCATCCAACCGGCAGTATGTCCAGCAGGACCAACCTCCGTGCTCCTAGCCTGTACAATTCCTGCATTAGCACACATGTGTAGCCTGTAGGTACTTAAATCTCAGAAAATACCAGCCATCTGATCACTAATTGGTGAGAGACGTGTGCACAGATACGTACATTGATGTAGCTGAGGTAATCGGTGACCATGCCGGCGATGAACTCCGGCGCCTGGCTCATAGGAACGCCGCCGCCATGGCCGAAGGCGGCGAAGTCATTGCCGCCGGTGCTGATGAGGAAGAGGGACCGGGCCAGCAGGCTGTCCAGCCTCTCACGGCCCACCAGGCCGGCCCGGATGATTGTCGCCTTCGTCTTCGCGAACAGCTGGACCTGTTCGCACAGAGTGATAGTCCCGTTACCCTGCATCCATGTACATTTTTTCAGATAATGTAATATAGATATATAGTTGAAGCATATTTTACTTGAAAAATACTTCACTTTCTACGTGCTACTCTTTAGGCCTCGTTTGGATACACAATGCTAAACTTTAGCACGGTGCTAAACTTTAGCACCCTCAAATGGAGTGCAAAAGTTTAAGCACTTGGAGTTGTTTGGATACAGTGCTAAAGTTTAGCACCTTGGGTGAGAAATGACTACATTGCGCTCATTTATGACTGGCTTGGGGAAAAGTGGAGAGGAGAGAGAGGGGGCAACTAGGGAAAAAGTGAGCTTGGGGACCACTTTTAGCACGCATAGCACCTTTTAGCACCCCTTGGGTGTGCTAAAGAAAACAAGGGTGCTAAACTTTAGCACTCACCTTTTAGCACCCCTGTTTGGGAGTTCAAGTGCTAAAAGTGTGCTAAAAATGAGGTGCTAAAGTTTAGCACCCCTTCCAAACACCCCCTTAATACTCTTTCCGTCTTAAAATATAACTACATTTAGATTTGTTCAAAGTTGAACCTTTTCAGTTTTAACTACAAATAGCAAAGTAAACAATAAGACTAGTGATAGAAATAAGGTATATTAGATTTATTGTGAAACTAACTATTATAACATGTAACATTTTTCTATTTTAAATAAATTGTTTTTGGAGATATTGTTGATCAATATTAAAAAAGTTTGACTTAAAAAAATCGAAGGGTCTGATTGGTTTCCTACCATCGGCAGCCTCGCTCGTACCAGCTAGGGTTTTAAATTTCGTTTTCGGCATTTTTTCGGTCCCCATCGAAATTCGTGAAATTTCGGGCGAAATTTAAGTTAAAAAGATAGATTTTTCGGTGAGCAGAGCAATATTTTGAATGAACGGTAATTTCGGTCATCACCGAAAAGACTGAAATTTCACGAATTTTTTCCCGAGGTGCAGTGCTCATTTGTTTTGTTCGTGTTACTACATAGCCAGGCTGACAGGAGAAATTGATTGGTGGTGCTCCACTGGTGCGCCCTGCCGATTTCACCTATCCACACGCTGGCCCAAGCACTGTGCATCGCTCCAGCCAGGCTCTGGAGAAACGAGGAAATTATCCATATCTCAGCAGCCAGGCTGAGGGGACGCTATTGCACCTGACGAGCTAGGCTGAACAGCTGCTACAAACAACTGAACATGGCTATCTGGCGAGCCTAGCCGAAATACTGGGAACAAATCAGCTTCTAAACGTAGCTGTATTTTAGAATGGATGGAGTATTTTCTGGTATTTTAACCGCAGTAGCTCATTGAACAAATGTCAAAAATTCAATGGCACGGGTGGTTTGGTTTGCTTACGGTGGCGTTGAGGATGCCGGAGCCGCCGGAAGCGAAGTTGGTGCCGACTCGGCCTCGGAGGAGGTGGAAGCTTGACAATGGCATCAGCGAGAGGTATGCCGGTGGGCTCTTCTTGAACCCCACATGTTGTGCTGCACGTATACGTGTACGTACATGAGTATAAATACATGTGCTGCAGAGTCAGTGAGGCAGCTGAAATCCTAGCTCGGAGAGTACTTTACCGATGATGTCGGCGAGGTTGTAGCCGTTGGTGAAGCGGCCGGTCCGCCGGAGGACGGTGCGCGGGAGGTCGACGCCGTTCGGGGGCACGGCCCTGGGCGCCGGCGGCGGCAGGAAGTCGTTGTTGCCGGCGTCCACCAGCGAGCCGCCGAACACGTACACCGCCGGGACCGCGTGCCGCCGGGCTATGCTCCGGCCGGCGCTGATGATGAGCTCGGGCTCACCGGCAGCCGCCGACGAGCAGAGCGCCGCGGCGGCTAGTACCACCAGGAGCGCGCGGGCGACGGCCGTCGCCGACGACGACTCTACTGCAGCTGGGGTGGCCATGAACAGTGGGTTTAATCATTGAACTGAGGCTTGCAGTTGTGTCAGCAGCAGCAGACGTACAGTGTGTGTCGTGGGCTGCGGTGCACCGCAAGTGATTGGGGGTGCACGGGGATATAAAGCTTCCATTTTCCAACGTGGAACACGCAGGAACTGTACAACCATTACTCTCAAGTCTCGACTCATTAGCAATCGACAAGAGGTACCGAGTTACCAACTTCAATAGCCACTAGTCAGACAATAGGACAGTAGGAAAGGTTGACATGGAAACGGTGCCCCTTAAAGAGGAAGGTACACATGACAATGAAGCACATTGTAAACATGCAGTAAATTTGATAAGGCAGAGAGCCTACAATCATGAACAATGCATCGAACCAAAACACTGTACAAAAAGAAGCTCGAACAGGCATTTCGGGTAAATCCTTTGATTTCATCTCTTACTCGAGGAAAAGTGACATTTACCGCATAATCTGTGAACGAGGTTAGGCGGCAGCGCAGACTAAGAGGCTGTTTGTCAGGACTTCTTCCATAATTGCTTTACTAGTGAAGGCAAAATAATGGCTTCATCTGGCTTCTAGTTCATTTTAGCCTCGGCTTCCAAAACAACATTAGGCTATAGTGTCTCGTTTTGCGCAAAACAGGTGAAGCCGAAGCTAAAATAAGCTCTCCTAAATAGGGTCTAACTGTGTTACAAAATTAAGGCAATGGCTGATCATTACATAATACAAACATTATGTAAAGACTGTTATGTGTTTTACCTAAAAGGTATGGTGATCTCTCTCCTCCAAATTAACTGGCACATCGTGATGAACTAGCCACATATTCAGATATTCTAAAATACAAACAAACAAAAATAACTTCACATATATAATGTTGCTTTCATTACTAATCCATCGACCTGTGTTTCCGCATAGGCTAGTATTTTTTAAGAGATATAAGTATTAAAAACTCATGAAAAAATTAGAACCCTAAATATTTGTTACACTACATTCTTTTATTTATTAGATATTCTAACACAATAATATTCAGTGTAGTAGACATTAGTTAGCAATTAATCTATATACGTTTTCATCCACATTTATTTTTTTAATTTTGCATCACACTTCTATACACGTTTTGTTCAAAATTTTAGTATGAGCTATGTGTTTAACATGGAAATTGGTATCCTCGTTGCCTCTTCCACACATGTATACATGGTCTACGTAATGATGCATACATCATGCATATATACCTTAAGTTAGTATACTTTTTTAGAACCATATATTGGTGTATATTGGATTAATTTTTTTTAATGATAGATATAGGTAACGTGGTTGCAGATTTAGGGTTTACTGCTTTAAGTTATTTTTTAAGAATAACAAATGTGGTTAAAGTAGATACAAATTTAGATGTTACTTTAGGTTATTTTTCATAACGGTATAGGTGAATAAATTAGACACACATTTAGGTGTTATTTAGGACAATTTTAATAATGACAGTGGTTGTAGTTTTTTAAAAAATAATAACCTAATGGCTATTATTATCAATGATGATTAGAATATACTAGAATAATAGCTAGCTAGATGTTTCTACTCTACGTTTAGTTTATCTGTTCTGAGAAGAGAATAGTTCGCTAAGATCTATGCATCTACTACATTATCATGAATAACAAATTTAATTATTCAATATTGTAAGATACATTTTTAACATCCTGAAAAATTCTAAACCATTGGAGCAAAAGGTATTAAAAAATTTACTGATTTGGACGTACTAATCTTAGAACTAGTATGACCACGGTATGATTATTTGTCCTCCAAAACTGTCATACTGTGGGCATTATTAGATGAACTAATGTTAGGAACTTCTTTCCACAGTGTGAATACACCTGCGTTTTATGGGTTGACCTTTTTGTTTCCTTGAATGGGCAATGTGGAGGATTTGAGAATTCAAAAGCAACCAAGACCAAGGTGCAAACATGGAGTTATTTTTCTTTGTTTCTCATATTTTTTTGATAATTTTTTGGACAGAACACCCTTTAATACCATGTGACTCAGGGGCGGAGCTAGGCACGTTTGTCGGGGTCAAGCTGACCCCGATGATTTTCTGCAAATTCAGTCAGTATTATCGTTTCAAACTGTTTAACAAAGGTGATGACCCTGGCCTGGAATGGTCTTTCACCCCGGTGGCATTCTAGGCTGGCTTCGCCCCATTGTGACTACGGATCATTCATCTCCTCGGCTGCTCGGTGCTGTCTATCTAAGCCCTTGCCCCTGGCAACTTCGTTGCCACAATGCTTCCATGCATGCCCGTAGCCAAGCTGCAGATGAGATCTTGGTTGATCTGACCGATCTATAAGGTCGCAGCATGGTTCGGGGAATCACCTCGTGCTTTTTGCTCCTGGAAGCACTAGTTATTGGAGACGTTCCTTGGTAATGATTTTGGTGATGCTCATGGCTACAATCGAGCCTTCGCATGCATGGCCTCCATGCAAGATCATATTGACGGAGGCCCCTCCAATGCCAAATAAGGCCACCGTGCATTGCATGGTATGCATCGAGTTGTTACGATTTTGCACTATCCTCGAGTACCCAATGCCATGAGAGCAAATGGCAAAGCGCTATTCCTCGCAAAAAAAAATGGCAAAGCGCTATCCGGATAATAAATTCACATCTTGGCAGTTAATTAGATGATTTTTGTTGCATAGGTGGGTAATTTAGATGACAACTAAGGGGTTACTTTTGTTAATGACTAGGATCGTGCCCGTGCGTTGCTACGGGCAAAACAAATATCGTCTATAAGAATCAAACATTATCGTGTGAAATAATTACTTCAAAATACCCGCAATGTGAAACAAAAAATGACTTTGTGGTGAGTAATAACATAAGCATAAGAACGCTTGTATGCTCTTTATCTCAACTTGCAAAAGAATAACCATGTAACTAATTCCCAAACATAGATGAGGACTCGAAGGAATTCATCAGCTCCAGGGGGATTATCATTCGATATAATAGCTAGAAGCATTCAGCAGTAAGTTATTGTTGACTTTACAGCAGTTTAGGATGCAAGAAAGCTTATCCCTTGAAGCCTTAAACATGTTTATCTTCTGCTGCACGAGCTGTACCACAAAAACAAGAAAATAAATGAACAAAAAGGAAAGGAAAGTAAGAAATATTAATGAATTACACTGATATGAAGAATGAACAGCTGTCATAAGGTCTATTTAAACAAATGGCTTAGCCAGTAGGCAGCAGAATACATTTGTTGGCTCTAATTTGAAGATTGGTAGACTTGCTGACAATGAATCACACAAGTTCATGCTCATTTAAAAAAAGGGTCATCAACTACTCCTTGAGAGGGTGTCTGAAAGCAACAGGGAATTGAATGGCAGAAATGTTACAGTGGCCATGTAACAGAAGTGGTGCAAGACATCCAGCGATATAAAAAATCACAATAACAAGACAATTTAAGTTTCATACCAGCTAAGAAGTTTCATTCCGATACTCTGGTTTTATAACCAAGTTTTTGGGCCTTATAAACTGCTGTAGCAAAGACATTTTCTCAAAAAGCTCTTCATCACTCTTCACATCTTCAGGGACCAAAGCAAATACCCGATTATATAGCTTTGTCATAACATATTTCTCAAGTCCGTAAAAGTATAGAGCAAACAATTTCAAATGTTTTTATATTCTACAAAGGGCAAAGATTCGAGCACATACAACTGTACAAGGAAAATAAGTATATAGCAAAATAAAACTATAAAGTTAGTCAGTGAATTTTAGCATAGTGAATAAAAAAAATTCAGTGCAAGATGCATAAAATGCCATTTGCTTGTATGAATATAACGACAGCGTGATAGTAGAGTATGTTAATACTTGGCGGTATTAAATGATCATAAGCAGTATTTAATCAGTAAGCAGCAATAATATGATGTTTGCAAATAAAAGAGAACCCATAACTTACATCCAACAACAATCCTGCCTTTTAGTCCCAATAAAACATAAACAATAGTTGCACATCCACCCAGTGTTGCCTTTGAATCATAGAAAAAAAATAAGGATCAGTTGCAGATTAAGATAATGATAGTTCTGTTCTTAGGCCCAAGATTCAGGTAATATAACAAAAATACTTACTCTTCTAGAACTTTTTCCTTGCAAGATTGATATGTACAGAAAAAACCAACCCCCAAAATGGAGGTGTAGAGGTAAGGGAAGGCGGAGAAGCCGGCCGAGAGCCAGTCTTGGCCTCGGGGATCTCTTGGCCCTCCAAGAGCTTTGCAATGGCGGCGAGCTTGTCAAGGGAGCACGGCGTAAGCGCCGCTCACCTACGATAACACCATGTGCGCGAGCACGGTCACGCCATGCGGAGTGCATGAGGTCCAGGTCCACCTCGCCTGCACCTTTAGGAAAATCAATAGGAATGAAACAATGGTAGTCAGAGGACTGGTTTTGGAACCTGTAGGAACAAAACAAAATGGGACTTGAGTTTGTGATGCAAATGCAACATGATCAGAAAAAAATGAAGCAAAGGACAAGATTAATTACAATGGCATTGATCTATTCCCTCGATCTCCAGAAAGTCACAATTTTCAATTAGGCACGGGATTTGTAGCAGATGTTCTGGGCAGATTGCTATATATATTAAGGTTGAAAGAAAATGGTAAGCATATAAGGAATTAAAGAGATGACATCCTCCTCCTGCTGTTGCTGGTAATGGAGCCATCTCCGATCACCAGAGCTGCCTGAAATGCACAATCATCAAATAAGCCAAAATTATATATTAGTTTAAGTAGATCAATGTAACTGAAAAATTGAACTATTACACTGCCACCTCTGACCTAAAACTCTTGGGGGGAAACATATTAATTTCCTGTCTTCTAATCTTTGCTTGAAAATTTAACTTTATTTATCAGTAGAAGAATAAAAAACACAATATGACATATAGAAAAAATATGAGGTTAAAATATAATTAAGAAATTTAGGTGTCATTAAAGCCAAAAGTACCTGCTAAATCTTGATTACATCTCATGCCACCTTAAATAACAAACACATTCTAAGCATGCTACCTCTCACACCACCTAAAATATGCACATGCTCCTGTGGCAATCTAATGAGTCAAAAGAAATTGTAATCAATCTTTTCACCATTATAACTCTACCCATCTTCTTACAAATTATTCGGCCGCTCGCATTCCGCTCCTTTGGCCGCGGAGGTCACGCCGATCTTCTCTGCCACATGGCCCAAGCAGTAGCATAGCCTCTGAGTTGCCCCCACCAGCAGTGACGGCACAGTGCTTCATGAGGACCATAGTGCAATATTAAAAGGATGCTAACAGAGTTAGAATTCTTACCAACTTATCAATTTCTTCAAACGAATTTGCTTGGTGCATTTTTCCTATCACATAGACTTTTAAATCATTCTTCTTATCTCCATGAGCAGCCCTAGCTTCCCTTTTTTCTCGTCGTGCTGTCTCGAGCTTTTCTCTGTACCGATCACATACAACCAAGATAGGAAGAAAAGAAAAGAAAAGAACCTGGTAGTACTTGAGCATCTGTGGTCGTTTCTTCTTGTATGTTGGGGTGATGAGGTCACGCTTGATATCAAATAGTAAAGGATCGAGATGTATAGCTTTTATCAACTCAAAGCCTTTCAGCTGGCAAGGCCAAGATTACACAGAAATTGTTTAAATTACTATTTGCATAGTAGGAATCGAGATGCATCAAGCAATAGTGTAATTCGGGTACTTTACCTTCTTTTCCTTCCCGATCTTTGTGAGTTCTGCGAGAATATGGTCTTTGGCTCTTGGATTTTTGCATAGTTCAGCAAAACTTCCGGTACTACCGTTTTGTTCAGCCCAATGCTCAAGCACTTGTTGGTTCGAATTGATAACGGCAACAAGAAAAGATTCAAAACTATTCCCGTATACCCATATCTGAAATAGATTAATAGAATCATAAAAAAGTGGGGCATATGGTAAAATGGATACAAGAAATATAGAAGAATAAATTACTCCTTGGATGTCTAGCAAAATGACATGGGAGACAGGCACACAAGAGAATTATTTTCCCTCTTCACAATTTTAGAACTCCACATTTGACATGGATGCCACAACAAACTACTGTTGTAGGACTGTATTTCAGTATAATTTCTTTTTTAGATACACATTATAGAACAATAACCAGAAAAAGCAAATATTTATAATGACCAGAAACTTATTTAAAATTATTATGTGCATCAGCAATTATTTGCCTAATAATGAGCTTAGTTCCAACCAAACAGCGCCGTTTAGTAGTTTCCCAACAAGTCCTAATCCGATAACCTTGACAAATATTTCAGCAAGTGCCAAAAACATCGAGAGCAAATCAAGATGTAAACTTCATCTCTTCATCATGTAAGAGAAAAAAAAATAAGGCGGTGACTTTTAAGAGATTAAGGGAGTAAGTTATTCACCGAATCTATCTCTTGCAGAACACCGTACACATTCTCTAGATTTTCCACAGCAACGTACTCTCCCTGAGAAAGCTTGAATATATTCTTCTTTCTATCAATGACTTCCAAGGACCCATCTGGTTGCCACTCACCAATGTCCTAAAGTTTTTGATATCCAGCTGCGTAAGAATGTTAACTGACACATCATGTTGAATTTATGGAAATAACTAACCTGTGTGAAACCATCCATCAATCATGACTTCCTGTGTAAGGTCCTCTCTTTTGTAGTATCCAGAGAACAGAACACTTCCCCTTATGCATATCTCTCCACGTGGAATGCTGGACAGAGCATCATAACCCATCTCTGGAACTGACTCGAGGCGCACATCTATATGTTGGATAGGTGGACCAACAGTCCCAAGCATGGAGTATTCATTTGGTATTGAAACTATAGAGCCCACACAAGTTTCCGTCAGTCCTAAACATCAAAACGTGCGCAGTATTATCTGAAAGCATCAATTGGTACTTTGCAAAAATTGACATGTTTTGTGTAAATAACTTATCTAAACAAGTCCTCATTTTACATAACATGCATGTTCAAGTGTTTCGAGAGATATTCAATTACATAAAAGTTGTACCCATACCATTGATCCTTCTGCCACCTAGGGATGCAAAATTCCTAATGTTGAGTCATGTTTTGTACAATATGCAAAGGTATGGAAGAGCTTACCTGTAACTGACCACCCTGCCCCTTTACCATGTCAATCATTTTGATGTAAGAACCTTCCCCCACTGGCTCATAGACCTACAAAAGGAATGCTACTTCATTTAAGACCAAATAGTTCATAGAACTCAAGAATTCTACTTAGGCAGCACTTCAACAGAGCATAAATGGTTGAAACCTTCTCATAATTTATCAAGCGTTCCTTGAAGTCCTGCAGTCCAGCTTCATAATCTGGCCTGCAAAATTTTAACAGTATTCAGGTTGAAATTCCATCCTAAATTGTCGGGGTGTTAGGGTTGAGTTTGTGTGAGTCTGGGTGTATG
>NC_028452.1:42416780-42417592 GCF_000263155.2 Setaria italica | reverse complement strand
GGGCGGTGGCGGGGCGTCGATGGATGACATTCTATTGGATAGCGGGCAATCGTCCACGGGTAGAGGCGCGGCTCGATGGCGGCTCAGGTGTACGAGGCGGGAGGGCCAGTGAGGCAGTGGCGCGGCCGGTGGAGCAAGCGGTAGTGAGGCGGCGCGTCGTGCTAGACGGAGGCGGCGCATCGTGCCAGACGGAGGCGGCGGCGCGCAGGAGGCAGCGCAAGGCGAGGAGGAGCGGACCGGAGGGGCGGCGCGGAAGGGTGGCGAAGGAGGCGCATCCAGAGTCGGCGGCGTGCAGGAGGCAGTGCAGGGCGAGGAGGAGCGTCCCGGAGGGGCGGCGCGGAAGGGCGGCGAAGGAGGCGCATCCGGAGTCGGCGGCGCGCAGGAGGCGGTGCAGGGCGAGGAGGAGCGGACCGGAGGGGTGGTGCGGAAGGGCGGTGAAGGAGGCGCATCCGGAGTCGGCGGCGCGCAGGAGGCGTTGCAAGACGAGGAGGAGCGGACTGGAGGGGCGGCGCGGAAGGGTGGCGAAGGAGGCGCATCCGGAGTCGGCGGCGCGCAAGAGGCGGTGCAGGGCGAGGAGGAGTGGATTGGAGGGGCGGCGCGGAAGGGGCGGCGGCGCTGCGGCAGGAGGTGTAGGGTGACGCGGGACCGGATGGCACTCAGGGGGTGGGGGCTGTGGGAGGCGACGGAAAGGCTCGGGGACGGAGCGACAGGAGCGAGAGGGAGGGCTCAGATTTGCGATTCGATCGTGGACGGCGGAAAAACGGTATAGCGCGGTAGACTTGGGGATGCGGGCGAGGAGGGCTCTGATTTTT